>NW_010315633.1:0-5124 GCF_000700745.2 Antrostomus carolinensis
TCCTGCACCCCTCTTCCTTCCAGGAATTCATGAAGCACTCTACTCTGAAAAAATGGGGATTTCCTGATTTTTTTCAGCGCTTAGATGAAACCAAGACCTCTTGGTGGGTAAAGGGAAAAGTAAATAGTTAACAGGCTAGTAGTCTGCTTGCACAGACTGCAAATGAGACTTATGTCTCTGTTCTATGTGATTAAAACTACAGGCTTAAACATAGTTTCATATAGCTCAGATGACTGTCTGGCTACAAAGCTACTAATTATTCTCTGATCACGAAGTCATTCAGGGACACGCTCCATGTTCTTTTGTTGCACAAGTTTAGTCAAAACCAGTACATTCCCACTGAGACATTTCAGTCTTGGATAAATAAATATTTTATAGAAGGCAGCATCACCATACTGATAAAGGATTTCTATGCAGCTCAACTTGAATATAATCACATCCAAAGGGCTTGTGCAAGTGACGGAAAGAGACTGCTATCAGAGAAGATGTACAGGCATTGGCTAGTCAGTTTACTGAATACTTTTGATTTTTAGCAAAAATATTTATTTTTTTTTTCTTTAAATCTGGAGTCATATCCAGTTTTTAGAATCAGTGCAGAAGAAATGAAATTTTTGTTCGTCCAAATACAGCTTTCCCTGTATTTTTCTATTAAGATTTTTACCCTACTCTGTCTGAACCACTTACATTACATATGCAGAAATTCATTAATACAGGTTAACTTTAAACCTGCCAATCAATGCAAATTATATCAAATGATGTACGGTGGTTTATATATTTGGATTATTGCCACCATCAAATGAAAAAATATTCTACTTCAAAGCAGAGGTGAACCCCTGGCACAGAAGAATAGAAAAAGAGCCAAAAGTTTTATTAAATTTGACACCTAATCTTTCCATCAAGCTTATAAAAATAAGTCTGTTCTGCAGTAGTGGCCTAGAGCATTAAAGAAGCACTACTGCAAGATGTAGGATTCCGAGCCACTGCTGTAAAAATACTGTTTTAATATAAATGGTGAGAAGTTAGTTCTTATTTGTTTTGCTGTACAATCATGGAGTTATCATGGACCATGCTGAAAAACTGTTGCACTTAAGAATATGCAGCATTGGCACAGTCCTGGAAAGATGGCTAAAAACATAATTAGAAGGTATTTCCCCTAAAAGGAAGGGGAATGTTGAGACATTAAGCATTGTGTCACTGATTTAAAATATGGTACCAATAAAAGGTGCAACCTTTCAAATGCCAAGCCCATTAGCCTTGTAACAGTGGCTCGATGGTGTAATGGCTGTACAAAGTGCAAAATAAGAGTGCCATGTACTCAACTCACCCACTCAAAGGTTCTAGAAATAAGTTTAACATCAAGAAGACTCCATGGCTATGGATTCCTCTCCACAATAATGTAGTTATGGAGAACAAAAGTCTAACCTAGACACTGTTACCCTTTGGTGGATTGACCTTGGTTGAATGCCAGGTGCCCACCAAGCTGCTCTATCACCAAAAAAGCAGGATGAGGAGGGGAGAATATAAGATGGAAAAAATCCCACAAACTCATGGGTTGAGAAAAAGGCAGTTTAATAGAAACAAAGCAAAGCCACGCACATGGGAGCAAAGAAAGAAGAAAATATTTATTCTTTACTTCCCATCAATAGGTGATGTCTGGCCACTTCCTGGGAAGCAGGGCTTCAGTAAGCATAGCAGTTGCCACGGAAGACAAACGTTGTAGATAACAACTTCCCTCCCTTTCCCCCTCCATTCTCCTTGCTTTTATTTCTGAGGAGCTGTTATATGATATGGAATATCCCTTTGGTCAGTTTGGGTCAGCTGTTCTGGCTGTGTCCCCTCTCAAGACCTTTCCCACCCCCAGCCTGCTGGAGGGCGGCAATGTTGGAGAGCACAGCCTTGGTGCTGTGGGAGCACTGTTCAAGGAACCAAACCACTGGTGTGTTGTCAACACCTTTCCAGCTACTGGTACAAACCACAGTGCTCTGAGGGCTGCTATGGGGAAAATTAACTCCAACTCAGCCAGACCCAATGCACCCTCAAATCAGGATGTCTGTTTTCCCTTCTAGCATGGTGTTACACTTGCATGATGAGACTAAACATAGCAGTTCCTGTTGCTTAGCTTGGTTGAGTTACTTGACAGGAAAGGAAAAACGTGTATTGGCTGCACAGTGGTCTGTGCTCCTTTTCAAAGGCCTCAATCGCTCTAAGATTCCACCCCAAGAAGGTCCTAGGTAGCATGTTCCCATCTTGGAGCTCAGACAGCTGATGAAACTTAAACAATTAAAATATTATTGTACACATAAGAAAAACTACATAGATGACACTAAGTTCTAGGTTTAGTCACATCAATTTTTTAACTACCTACTAGACCACATTTTCTACTTGCTATAGAAGGACCTCATTTTCATCCAATGAAAATTATTACACAGAAAAAGACATTCATGGTACCTACTGCTTTGCTTTAGTGTTATGCCAAGCCTTCCAATGTTCCTCTGTATCCCAAGGCTGACAGCTCTGGTCTTTCTCAAGGGTTTGGGAAGGGGAGATTTTCCATGTGCAGTTATCACCCTGAGACATTTTCTGAGAAGATTAAGATGCCTGTGGTAAAGGTTTCATTCTCCTCAGTCTTGGGAATGGTTTGAGACTTTTACTAGTAATAATGTTTTTTTGCAAAACTAGTAATGGTAAAAATCATATCTGGGTTACAGTGGGTTACAAACAGGTGGATAAGTTTAACTGTCTTGTTTCAACTCATAACACTGCTATGAAAAGCTGTTCTTTAGCCATATTGTTCAAAACACTGATACTGTGCTAATCTAAATGTTTTTGTGAATTTAAACTACTGTGGTTTTCAAGATTTTAATTTCAGTACCTCAAGTAGGCCAGATGCCTTGTTCATTTAATCCATGTACTTCTAAGTCTAATACCAGTGCAGGATTGAATCCACTGCACTTTTATCAACCTGTGATCAGGAAAAAAAACACAACTATTTTTGCTGAGGATGGAGATAAGACATTCATTTCAAAGACTTTCTATTTCTAACTGTGTCTCTCTCATTTTTTTCCCTCTTCATGGATGAATTTTATGAGCTGCTAGATCTGTCAGCTGAAATGACAAATTTCTAACACAACTTCTGTTAATTTCTTGAGATAGCTGAATGTATAAAATCATGTATGTAAGTACACAAATTGCAGATTTTGTGACTTTGATCGCTATGTTTTTCCTATTCTAATTTCTTTTTCTAACATTCCTATAACATTTATGTCCTATATATTAAGTTTCACACCCTTTAATGATTATTGCATGACCTTAATGTTAACATCTCATAGAGAATCTGTATGCCTAGGTTCCTTCCAAAACTCTTTATTTTAATTGTTAATTTTCACTCCTTATCAGTTTGCAAATAAATTGAATTTTTAAAATAAACAACCAACTGCCTTTTATGTTGATAGCAGAGATAAGAGCTTAGGTGACTTTGTCCATTGTACTTGGCAAAAGCATCTTCCTGGTAACAGCTGAAGTCTTTTTCTCCAGTAGAAGACGGCAACACAAACACATGTTTTAGCCTTGATATCATGAAGGGGCCTCATTAATTCTAAATCAACTATCATGAAATAAAAGTCAAATAAATACATGGTTATGTGACTCAGAGATGCAATTGTAGTGCCTAGAACAAAGAATTTGTCTGTCTTATGTTTTTAATACTTCCTTTGAGAAACTAGAACATAAAAGAAATTGTTGTTTTGTTATTCTGTGAATAGGGATATTAACAGGTCTACATAGGTATATGCAGGTCTACCTAGTTCAGAAAAGTAGCATAAGCAGATCAGATCAGAAAGGAAATCAGAGTATCACAGAATCCCAGAATGGTGGGGGTTGGAAGGGACCTCAAAAGATCATCTAGTCCAACTCCCCTGCCAAAGCAGGTTCACCTAGAACAAGTTGCACAGGAAAGTGTCGAGGTGGGTTTTGAACATCTCCAGAGATGGAGACTCCACACCCTCTCTGGGCAGCCTGTCCCAGGGTTCCGGCACCCTCACAGGAAAGGTTTCTCCTCATCTTCAGCTGGAACTTCCAGTGTTTTAGTTTGTGCCCATTGCCCCTTGTCCTGTCACTGGCAACCACTGTGAAGAGTCTGGTTCCATCCTCTTGACACCTGCCCTTTAGATATTTATAAACATTGATAAGGTCCCCTCTCAGTCTTCTTTTCTCCAGGCTAAACAGTCCCAGATCTCTCAGTTTTTCCTCACACGGGAGATGCTCCAGCCCCTTCATCATCTTTGTGGCCTCTGCTGGACTCTCTCTAGAAGACCCCTGTCTGTCATGAACTGGGGAGCCCAGAGCTGGACACAACACTCCAGATGGGGCCTCACCAAGGCAGAGTAGAGTGGGAGGAGAACCTCCCTCGTGTGGGAGTGCTGATCACACTCTTCTGAATGCACCCCAGGACACAATTTTGCTGAAGATAGAGACAAGACCCCTGTTGCAAAGAAATTGTTGTTGTTTGTGACACTTTTACTTCTTTATTTTATGGTAAATATTTCCTACACAACTGGCTCCCCACAAGAAGCCTCAGTTTCTATTCTGCTGTCTCATTTTCCCCAAAAGCAACTAATCCTAGTGAACAACCTACTCATGGCAGAAATGCTTGGACTAGAATCTTGGAGAAAATAATCCTAAGCTTATTCAGGATGGGCAGCACAGGGAATACTGCAACATTACTGGAAGGTGTTATTTATAAAGTTATATCAATAAACAGGATAAAAAATAATTGTAATGTTGAAAATGATCCACCGTGGTGGGTTGGCCCTGGCTGGATGCCAGATGCCCACCAAAGCCCACTCTATCACTCCCCCTCCTCAACTGGGCAGGGGGAGAAAAATATAACAAAAGGCTCATGAGTGAAGATAAGGACGGAGAGAGATCACTCACCAATTACTGGCACTGGCAAAACAGACTCAACTTGGGGGACAAAAAACATTTAATTTATTACAAATCAGACAAGAGGATAATGAGAAGTAAAACTAAATCTTAAAACCCCTCCCCCCACCCCTCCCTGCTTCCTGGGCTTCAATTCTCTCCCAATTTCCACTTCCTCCCCCCCAGCGGCACAGGGGGACAGGG
>NW_010315634.1:0-14305 GCF_000700745.2 Antrostomus carolinensis
GGGCTTTGGCTGTTCTAATTTTCTCCCTGCAGAGCCTCACGAGGTATTTGTAGTCCTCGTGAGTTGCCTGTCCCTTCTTCCATAGATCATAAACCCTCCTTCTTTACCTGAGCTCCAGCCTAAGCTCCCTGTTCAGCCAGGTCAGTTGTCTTCCCCACCGGCTCATCTTTCAGCACATGGGGACAGCCTGCTCCTGTGCCTTTAAAATTTCCTTCTTAAAGAGTGTCCAGCCTTCCTGGACTCCTTTGCCCTCTAGGATTGTCTCCCAAGGGACTCTGCCAACCAGACTCCTGAACAGCCCAAAGTCTGCCCTCCAAAAGTCCAAGGTGGCAGTCCTGCTGACCGCTCTCCTGACTTCTCCAAGAACAGAAAACTCTTATCTAAATTTCCAACCCCCTCTTCACCTTCTCTGTTACTGAATAACAGGTCCAGTAGGGTACCTTCCCTGGTTGGTTCCTTCACCACCTGTGTCAGGAAATTGTCTCACACACTCCAGGAACTTCCAAGATTGTCTCCTCTCTGCTGTGCTCTATTTCCAACAGACATCTGGCAAGTTGAAGTCTCCCACAAGAACAAGGGCCTGTGATTGCGAGACATCCCCTAGCTGCTTGTAGAATATTTCATCTACCTCCTCATCTTGGTTGGGTGGTCTATAGCAGACCCCCACCATGATATCTGCCTTGCTGGCCTTCCCCTGATTCTTACCCACAAACACTCAACCCTGTCATCACCATCATTAACCTCTAGGCAATCAAAACATTCCTTAACATAAAGGGCTACCCCTCCTTCTCTTCTTCCTTGCCTATCCCTTCTGAAGAGTTTGTAGGCGTCCATTGCAGCACTCCAGTCATAAGAGGAATCCCACCACGTTTCTCTGATGGCTGGTATATCATCTTTTTCCTTCTGCAGGGGCCATGCTGGCTGCCCATCAGGCACGTTTACTTGTTTAAGGGTAGTTTGTTGGAAGAAAGTTTGCAGCAGGTGGTAGGCTGAACTGGCATCCACAATGCACGTGTAAACTTCCCCCCTCACCCTCTACAACTTCCTAATAACTCTATATTGAGGAATATATTAATTTGCCTGTGAATCCTGAAAACTGACCCTCAGACTGAAATGTTTTGGGAGATGGCAAAAGTGACAAATATTTGTTTGACTAATTTTTGCATAGTTCTTGTATATCTTCTGGTTTCAAAAATATAAAGTAAGTCCCGAATTGGTTCTTGTGAGCCTTAATACCAGGTAATCACATATAAAAACACTAAGTAGGAGAAAGTAAAGTTTTCTGTGTCAGCTGTGATCTAATGTCTTGCTCTTCCTTGGATTCTTTACTCCAGCATAACACCTATTTTTTTTTAAAGATGCCTGCTGCTAAATCTTTTGACATTGATATATGGAAGAAATAGCTTTTTGTATCATTTTCAAAACTACTCTATCATCTGGTAAAAGAATGCTTTATAAGTTGTTCTGTATTTTTCTGTAGAGTGAAATAAAAAGTAGCTTTTTATTTTAGTCACATGGCATAGTTCTCTATCATTTAGAAGGACTGCAGTAATCTTTTTTTTTTTTTTTGAGTGGTTTAGTAACACAGGTGAGGACAATCTATTGAGTACCAGCATAAGTAGGCTGCCTGTTGCTGTGATGGGATGTCCTCCAAAGTACTCAATAACGGACTCTTTAATCAAACCCATGAAGGTGTTTGGAGGAAAACCAAAAATCCATATCCTCAAATCATGGCAATACAAAACCAGTCCAAAAAGCAGTGAAATTTCACTGCACTAGAAGATATGAGCTCCTAGTTAGCAATTTCTGGAGACAGTCAAGAAAGGAAGATTACACTTTAATTTACTTTTAAGATTATATTTTAAATCAAAGCATTGTGCATTTAAACATAGATTTTTAAAAATTATTATTCTACCTTTAGGATATGCTAGGTGGACTTCGATGGATATTGCATGAGTAAGTGGTTAGTAAATCGAATGTTGCATTGGTCAATTCACATTTGCGAATTGGTTGGAGCTACATGGATGTGCCTGACAGTGTTCATGTCATAGAAGACCTTCTTTGTGTAAGAAATGATGAAATAAGTCCTCACGTGTAAGGCAAAGATCATCCTTCTGCCCTGCCCTCCTGCAGTTGCAGCAGTGCCTAGCAAAGTGGCATCCTCTGCTGAAGCAGTATAAACATGCATAGTCTCAATAAAACCGAAGGCTGTTAGTTCTCCAAGCCAAGCCTTTGCATACTTATTGTGATATGCACAGTCCCACTGCCTTGAAATAAACAGACCTGCTCTAATGAAAGATGGGTTTGTGTCTGAACATCAGAAGGGAGGGAAATTTGTGTAAAGCTAGCACTGAAGGTACGTTGCACTTCTTGACAACCAGCAGTTTGGAAGGATATGCTTTTTTTCACCAGACCGGATGAAATTCTGCTGATGGTTATTTTGAGGCAATATCATGATAACAGAACAGATGTCTGAGAAGCAATAAGATGTCATTGTTTTGATAGTGAAATAACGAGAAGAATTAAGAGGTGGCATAAAAATACTAGGAAAGGATTATTTAAATCAGAGCTTCCATTCTTGATGTGATGACATAAGAATTTGAATATGGAATTTGGTACAATAAATTAATAATGTTTCCTTAAACAACTTAAAGACAGGTTACATCTCTAGCATCTTACCCAAGAAAGAGAGAGAAAGGACAAGCAAAATCAACAGGAACATGTATTGGTTTGAGAACCTAGAACTTTGGGAGAGATTTCTAGATAATCTTGCCTGAAAAGGCAATAAAAGTAATGATGCATGTTGCTAGTACCAAAAAGGTTATAGCTAATGAAATCTGATGACTTCTTAAAAATGTGGAAAAAAAATAAAGAAAAATCTAGTATTATACCAGCTGTACTGGGACCAGGCTAGAGTTGTCTCAGACACCAGCATCACAGTGTTGCATGTTTGTACCTTGACTCAAAGGGATTTTTTTCTTTCTCTTGGGTAGCAGGAGAACACCACAGAAAATAATAATAGCTGCTGGTTGGAGTACTTGATAGAAACTGAAGAATGACGTACCTCAGGTACCTAATCTTAACAGTGACACTCAACTTTCCTGGCATATTTGAAACAGAATTCAGTGAAAATATTTCATGTAAAGTTACATAAGTTTATGTATGTCTAGTTGCTTGGGCAATAGGATGAGAGAGTTATTTGATCTGTAAAACATTATTCACTACTGTGAATAACGAACAGAAGTATGAGGCCCTTAGACTACTACCTGCTTTTGGTCATACAAGCTGGTAGTGATGAAATTTCAGAGAAAAGTCCAAAAGCAATTAAGAAGGTCTTCAGGTCATTAGGGAGACTGGTTACGGGATCAGGCACACAGGTAATTTTTTCCTCAATCCCTTTAGTGGCAGGGAGGTTTAACGACAGAAACAGGAAGATTCACCAAATTAACACATGGCTTAGAGGCTGGTGCCATAGGCAGAACTTTGGCTTCTTTGACCATGGGGATGTTTACATGGCACCGGGGCTACAGGTAAAAGATGGGAAACACTTGTCTCGGAAGGGGAAAAGGATCCTGGGGCAAGAATTAGTGGGGCTCATTGACAGAGCTTTAAACTAGATTGGAAGGGGGAAGGGGATATAACTGGGACTGCCAGTAATAACGCTGGAAAGTACATGCCTGAAGAGCACAGCACTGGGATTCCAGCTGCTCCAGCCAACAAGACAAAGTCAACTTCACTGGGGGCCCAGCTTAAATGCCTCCATGCCAATGCACGTAGCATGAGCAAGTAGCATTTGCAATAGAAGAAATAACAGCAATGCACAATCTTAGAGGGCAGAAGGTTTAGGAGTATTTTGTGTCTGTACAAGTTTATGTGCATATATTGTTCTTTAAACTATGGGGAAATAGCTGAAGATTACTGGAAAAAAACAGCTAAAGTGACTGGAGATTTTTTTAATCATAGAAATAATACTATAATGGAGACATACTGAAGTGATAATGCTTTGTTATATGATCTAAAACATGTCCAGTGTATTCAGTGCAGGTTTCTCTTGTTTATTCATCTGTAAAGCCAGATAATTAACCTTGCTTTATTTTGACTCAACTTTGTTGAGACTGAGCATTGTATCAATGCCAAACTGCTGAGTACAGGGGTGCAAGTAGAGCAGGTTATTCAGAGCCAATTCCTGTTTAAAGAAGTCAGTAAAGTTTCATATCTGTGCCTGAAAAGAAACATTTAACTCTAGATTTAAAATAGAAAACTTGTATGGGCAATAGGAGATATGGGGGAAAGTGAGCATTGAAATCCTTCAGAGATGGTTTAAGGCCCTGCCTAATTTTTTGGGAACTCAGACCCTGATCTGCAGTGTAACCGGTGTCTGTCTTGTTGAAGTCGTGCCAGGCCATTGCTCCATCTTCAGCAACAGAAGTGAAACTCACAGGTCCCAGCTCCAGTGAGAGAGGTTTGGTGATATTGTCTTCACAGTCTCTACTGCATAGAAGCTAAATGCAAGCTAATATGTTGCAAAGTTTCTTCTCTACTTGTGAGAACAAGATTGGAGGTGTGCTCAAATTTCTAACAGGCAACGCTGAATTTTACCTAAGAACATTTTATGCACTGTTTTCTTGTCTTTTATTTCTTATGAGGCATATGTGTCATCTGGTATATGAAGGAACTGCTGTTTGTATGATCAAAAGGTAATCTATAGGCTGTCAGAACCATATTTATTACCATGAGGAAAGTGACCACTAATAGATACAAACTTAGTGCAAGAATTGCCATCTGTTGTATGAAACCTGTTTCAATGTCTCTTAACTTCCTTCTTTCTTCAGCTCATTTTTTAGCTTTGTCTTTCATCAGATCTTTCTTGTGGGATGGAGACACTGCAGGTGTTTTCACTAGCAGACCAAATTCTGCTCACCAGGTGTGTCTAAACAGCTGCCTTGCCCTGGGAGAAAACATGGCACATCAGCTTGAGCTGTGAAAAAGACCTGACAGCTGAGCATCTCTGCAGGTGGTTGGTGATGACAACACTGTTGGTGGATATGGGCACATCTGGCAGTACTTGGCCCTGCTGCACTCTAAGCCCTGCTGCCTTCTCTGGGGTGAAAAGGTGGGAAAACCCAGAAACCTGGGAGAGACCCAGGTTGCTCCTGTGACAGCATGCATTAAAGGCATGAGGGAGGAGAAGGGAATCACCCAGTACTAGACTGCAAGTGTGTGGAATATAGGTTGCCTTTTATATTGGTATGGGGGTCTTTTTATTTATTTGGTTTTAGTTTTGTTTGATTTTCCTACCGTGAGCAGTGAGGTATTGGATAGGATATTCAGTTGCAGAGTTGCAGCTGTTGCAGAGCTGCTGCTTAACCATTCAAATGTAAATGGTCATTTAATCATCTGATGTAGCAACCTTGTCATGTGAAGGTTACCATCTTTGCTGTTGCATTGGAGGTTTGCCTGACCACCTCTGAGAGGCATTGTGCTCGGGCAAGGTCACAGGTCCTCAGCCAGGTTGGTGCTTTGTGAATGAAGCATGTGAGAGGACGTGCAGCAGGTGCACCAGATGTGTCGCAGCTTCGGTTGCTATTTTTGCAGAAGACGGTTATTGATACTAGATGTATGGCCTGTGTGTGGAAGCACGTGCATGGTGTACATTTCTAGGTGTAGTTTACATTGCATACCACTGCTTGTGAGGGACTACTTGGCTCTAATGCACATTCTTGCCACTGTGCAAATCCTGTAATGTAAATAAATTTAGTTCCTTAAAAAATATATTTTTTTTTTTTCAAAGATAACAGGCCAAAAAGTCCTCTAATGGTAATTGCCCTGCTAAGCTTATTTGCAGGAGTCAGTCTGATGGAAAGGGACTGTAGATCTGAAGGCAATGGGAAAGATGCATTTTTCAAATGCTCTGTTTAGCAGGTGATAATGACAGCCTGTAACCTGCCAGCTATTTCCTCATGAGCTCTTTGCTTTATTTTCTTTTTCACAACTGAAGTAGCAGTTTTCTGTACCAGAACAGATCTGGACTGTTTCAAAGTGCATGTGCCTTTCTATGTGATCTCATTTAGGTTCCTGCTCCGGCAGGGGGATTGGACTAGATGATCTTTCGAGGTCCCTTCCAATCCCCAACATTCTGTGATTCTGTGATTCTGTGGTTGTTGGTAGCTACTGATGCACTGCTCATGAATCGGCTAAGTTCAAAAGAAAACTTAAAATGAACAAAACCAATATTTTTTAAAATGATCTTTTGTTTCTTGTGAAGCTTGAATTGATGGGTTGGAAAACTTTCTCTGAGTGCATGGGTAGTGTTGTGTTTTAAGCAATTATGTTTTTATAGGCTAAGAGGTCATTTCAAACTTTTATTTTCAGAAAGCTCTAAGTTATCTTTCCCCAAGTACTATTTCATTTTGAATTGCTGCAGCAGTTTGATTTTTTCCCAGTCCTATCTTAGGTACAATTTTGAGGTATTTCAGCTAGGTTTTATGTTTATGACTTTTTTCTGATTAACTGAACTATGCTTTCAGGTTTATGTTCTCTGGACCTATTTTCACTATTGAATGATAACATTGCCTGTGAGGCAGTCAATGTTTTTTTCCAAGCAAAGCTACCTTAACTTTAAAAATAATGCAAAGCCTACTCAGGCTCTGCAGCAATCTCAACATAACAAATAATTTGGTTTAGCTTTAATTTTACATTTGTTTACCTTATCATTAGATTGTGCCTGTTCAGATTTTAGAATATATTTTCATCTACGGGGGTGACTATAGCTTGCACTATACGAAGAAGAAGTTGTGGTGTGAAGAGGCAGTGATAAACCAAGGCAGATTAAAGAAAACCTGTACTTAGATATATCGATAATCTTTAAATGATTCATATAAATTTATGAATGTCTTATTATTCCCTACGAAATGTTGGTCACATTTCTTCAGATGACTCCCAATTTTATATTTTACATTGTTCTAAAGAAATGCTGGAGAAATTTCAGAAGGAATGAAGTATTTGTCTAAGCTATGATTGATTACCAGGTGAGAACCATAATAAAGAACTCATCAGTAGTGCTAACATGCTCGGAGGAGCTGAATGAAACAGAGGCATTAGGCTTTGTTAGTTATAGCTATAGCTATTAAGGGTAGTTTTGATGCCATTCAGAAAATTCTTGGGTGTATTGTGGTGGTCTAGATGGAGTATTTGCTGACTCATAAAGCTGCACTGAGAAGCCAGGAAAAAAGAGAGGAGAGCAGCACTGGTACTACCTGTGCTTGCCAATCACGATTTGTCAAGACAGCCACAGAGCTGATTAAAAACCCCAACATACCTTAGGCCATAAAGGACTGTCCCATCTGGATGGAGTCGAATCATTCGGTTTTTCACTGTCACCCCATGGACAAATGACTTCTTGTCATTTTGGAAATACGTGTCCGGCACCCAGAGCTGGTCAGCCACTCTGTTGTCCAGAGTTAGGTTCAGAGGTATCCCAGCATAAGAGAGTCTTTTATCCCTCCAGGACTGCTGGAAGTACATGGTCAGGGTGTAGTCCTATGGAAGAAATAAGAAGGACTTATTGTATTTTGCATACTGATGAACTTAACAGAAGTTTATTTTTAGATAACTTCTGGTAACTGCGAATCAGCAGCAATAGGAAGTGTAAGGATTTTTTTAAGATGTTGTTGCCACTAACTATGATCATGAGTCTTGGCCTATTCATGTTATCATCTAACTTCACACTACTCCCCAATGGCAGTGACTGCCATGGGCTTTCAAAACCTCTTGGGCCAGAAGGAATACATGGTACCTTTGGGTCTCCAGCCTGCAGATCACACTTGCACATTTTTTGAGAGGCTTTTTTTTTTTTTTTTTTAAATGTGAAAAGAGCAAGGTTTAGCTGACCTCAGCCAAATAGCATTGCATACCATTGAGGACATTCTTTAGATATTTCCTCCCTTCATCCTGAAAGATTCCCCCTGCAATCCAGAAAGGCCAGCAGTCCCTAGGCCTCCTGAGAAAGAAAAAATACAACCTCAAAACATATAATGGACAGCTTCCCATTCTGCATCTGCTGGAGCTGCCAGATGTAATGACCTTAGATAGCTGGGCACATTTCGCCTCAGCCGGGGAATGCAGCGCTTTCTGTCCTTGGCAATCAGATATTGCTGCATAGAAAATTAACGTCTTCTCTTGACTGTCACGTTGTAGCTTAGGTGAAATACCATTTATGCAGTCCCTCAGCTTTCACTTAGTCTGAAAATAAATTGTTCTAAAAGGCTCTTGGTCTGATTTCTCATGTCTGCCCGCAAATTTGGTGATTTTTAAAGACAGTCAATTTTTTAAAGTGGAAAAGCCCATGTACTTTGTAGCTGGTGGAGTTCTTAAAAGATGACTGGGACAGCAGCATGTGGACTATTATTTTTTTCTTCATAATCTCCTCCTCCAGCCCCTCTTTTCAAGTGGCAGGTCATTCTGTCACACATTTTTATGGTAGAACTGCAGCAAAATTATAGATACTATTGAAAAAATTGGTCAGTGGTAAAATTTTTCTTTTATGTAAGGGAAAGCCTTACCCTTGTTATCCTCACAAATCCTAGCCTGGACTCTAATTTTTGAAGAAATAGAGAACACAAAAGTTATCACACACACACACACATACACACACAAATCACTATTCTGGTGCAGTTTTCGTATGTTGTATCTGTTTTGTAGCCTGTCCTATTTCAAGCAACTTCAGGTAGAAAAGCTTTCATACATGGTTGATACAAGTTAAATCCTCAGTGCTTCACTTGGTATACTCTACAACTTTCGCCTGATTCAGCAGTGTTGCATGAAAAGTAATTATTCCACAAGCAGGGCCTATGCAGTCTGCAGCACAGATGGAATAGAAATTCCAATTATGCATAATTATGGTTTTTTCTTCCTGCTTTCCTTTATATTTTCACTAGGTCTTAAAGTGGCTGTTGTAGAACTGTCATACCATCCTGGAAAAAAGCTAACAATTGAGTGTGGTACCTATTTGATGGTTCTCAAAGCTCAACCAACAGAGAAAAATAGCCAAGATAAACTACAAGAGATCTTAAAGGGTGTGATCAAGTGGCAGGCAGTGAGGGAGGCAGAAATTCTGTCTCTTGGCTATGGCTACTAGAAAAAAATGACTTGGTATTTTTAGTATCATAGTCTGCTTTAGTAATTTTATTTCATTTAGCTGTGCTATATACAGAATATTGCCATTGGTAACACTGCAGTATAGAGAGTGATCCTTAGCCCTGGAATTGTGCTCTACTATGTAGAATTACGTGGCAAGTCAACAAGTGTTAATCTGTGTTTCTTAACTTGGAAGGAAATATCTATTTTTTCCATTCCCCAGAACGTGAGGGTGTTACTCATTCAGTATGTTAATGAGGAAAGTGAAGAGTTGTATGTCATGATTGTGAGAATCCCTGGTGCTGTAAGTTCTTATTTTAAAAAGCATAGTGAAAGTTTATTTTAATTAAAAGCAACTTATATCTAAGCTATAAAAACCCAAATTATATAGTTATACATTTTCAATTTTTTTAAAAGGAATACAGCCTTACCTTTCTTTTGCACCCTTGGCAAGTTTGCTGATGACACCAAGCTGAGTGGCATGGCTGACACACCTGAGGGATGGAATGCCATCCAGAGGCACCTGGACAAGCTTGAGAAGTGTGCCCATGTGAATTCATTGCACCTGGGTCAGGGCAATCACTGGTGTCAACACAGGCGGGGGGATGAAGGCATTGAGAGCAGCCCTGCAGAGAAGGACTTGGGGGTACTGGTCAATGAAAAGCTGGATGTGAGCTGGCATTGTGCACTTGCAACCCAGAAGGCCAACCATATCTTGGCCCACACCAAAAGAAGCATGGCCAGCAGGTCGAGGGAGGTGATTTTGCCACTCTACTCCACTCTGATGACACCTCACCTGCAGTACTATGTCCAGTTCTGGAGTCATCAGTACAGGAGAGGCATGGACCTGCTGGAGCTGGTCCAGAGGAGGGCCACAGAAATGATCAAAGGGATGGAACATTTCTCCTATGAGGAAAGAGAGTTGGCGTTGCTCAGCCTGGAGAAGAGAAGGCTCTGAGGAGACCTTATAACAGACTTTAAATACTTGAAGGCAGCCTATAAGGAAGACAGGGGCACACTTTTTAGCAGGGCCCGCAGTGATAGAACAAGGTTTTAAACTAAAAGAGAGTAGATTTAGACTAGATAAAAGGAAGAAATTTTTACAATGAGGGTGGTGAACCACTGGAACAGGTTGCCCAGAGAGGTGGTAGAAGCCCCATTGCTGGAAGCATTCAAGATTCAGCTGGACAGGGCTCTAAGCAACCTGATGTAGTTGAAGATGTCCCTGTTCACTGCAGGGGGGTTGGACTAGATGATCTTTAAAGGTCCTTTCCAGCCCAAACCATTCTATGATTCTTGTATCTCACCAGTGAAGAAGTAAATGCTGGCAAACCATATGGCTAGCCACATCTTGGAAGTTTTTGTATTATTTTTTATATTTTACAGTGGTGTGAGTGAAGTGAGGATTTAATGACTACTCGCCTTCTACCCTGTAAAATTTGCTGGGGATTTTGTGGTTTCAAGCTCTAGAGAGTATGAATTTCTGAATCTTTCATATCTATAGTGGTAATTGGCTGCTGAGTTTTTTTAGCTTTTTATGACAGCTTCCCAAGATCTTGAGCATCAGTTTAGATATGAAAATAAATCAGACTATGTTTAACTTTTGTATTTAAGATTTTTTAATTATGAGTTTAAAAAAGCAGTGCCCAATGTAGAATTAAAAAAGAGAATTTGTTTCTGCAGATAATGGTTATTTTACATAATTTGTTTTAAAAAAAATATTTCACTTCTTTAGAAGCACGCTTTTTTTTTTTTTTTTTTTGCCTAACTATACTTCCTATAATAAAAGAAAAAGCTGTAACATTGCTGCAAAAAAATAATGACATTTCAGTAGATTTCAATGAGCTGTCTATGCTTTCCATAGGTGCCTCTCTGCTTTTCCATGGCATAGTCAACCTTCCCAGTCGTAAATGTCTGAGCACCAATGATAAAGTTGTTTTGATGTATATAGATTTTTTTTAATATGATTAATTCTGATTTGTTAGAATGAGATTTTTTTCCCCTTTTCTTAGTAATTGTACAGATTTCTTATTTCTTTGTATCTAACTGAAAATGTGGGAGTGTATATTGATGTGTACTACAACATGTAAACCAATTTGTGTATCAAACAGTGTTTTAATAAGGTACGTTAGGTTGCTAAGACAAATACTTAAATGCTAGTCCTAAGTAAGAGAGATTCTGTCAAAATGTGAGTTAGAGAAACTAGCCTATTTTACTCAAAATGGCTAATTGTTTCTTAATCTGAATTTAAGCAGCCTCATAAATAAATATTGGCACCAAGCTTCATAGTTCACTTGGGTAATACAAATTTCTTGTAATAAAGAAAATGAATGGACCACTGATGCATACTGTACTTGATGCTGGTGGAACAATTTATAGTTCCGGTAAGTAATAGACAGGGCAGTTGCCATACAATACAATTTTCTTTTCTTTTTTTTTTTTTTTTGGTTCCCTAATCTATTTTGTGCAATACATATAGATGATGTAAGGGCAATAATGGAATCTATCTTTCCTGATAAACCTCTGTAGATGTCTGAAACCAGTAGAGATTGAAAAAGATGTATAATTTGGTCTTGCTGGTAATTTCCACTGTGTGGTTTACTTGTTCAGTGTGGTAGTGTGTTTTTTTGCTTTTTTTTGTTGTTATTGTTTGTTTTTTGTAAAATTCTGTATAATTTTGCATGTATACTTAATGCTCTATTCCAAATACTGCACAGAAATTAGGGGAAAACATTTTAACCAAAATTACAGAGGGAAGAAGATACTGGTTCTATTCATGCTCTTCTTTAAAAGTGTCAGGGCAGCTACATCTCTATTACGTCTGCAGTCCAGCCAAGCAAGGAAGCCAGAGAGTTAGGGATGGGCAGGCTAATGGATCAATTGTACATGCCTTCCTTTCTAAGGGCATAGTTCAGTGTTCCTTCTGGTTTTGTTTCAGTGAAGGCTGATGCAGCATGTGTTATCCAGTTTCCCTCTTCTGTCCAAAGTAGTGGGAAAAGGGGGAAAGGAGCAAGTACTCAAAGTATTCAGTGCACTGATTCACAGGAGGTTGTGGTTCTTGTGAATTACACTTCTGTCAGGGGAAACAAGATAGGAAGTTCCAATACAACTGAGAGAAGCTGTTTGGTTTTTTAACAGAATGGGGATTTTCCCACAGCAAACTTCAGTTTTGCAGAAATCACGTTTTCTGTTAGAAAATTGCAAATCATTTGTAGATGTGAGATTTCATAGGGGAAAATTTTGTGCAAGGTGTTTTGTTTGATCCAGTTGGTAGCTCCACTTGCTAGTGAAGTTTTTTGTTTTTCAAATGTGCTGACAATTCTCCAGAGAAATGTTTCATAAACCTTGTTGTCATTTATAACTTCACAATTAAATTAAGTACATGGCATCACAGTTGTGCCTTACAGAAAGAAACAGAGATCTGGCAGGAGCCTGCATAGCTGTAATGACGATGCTCTTTATTGCTCAAAGCACAGCCAGGAACAAGATTAGACTCATTATGAGAGTAGCATGTTGGAAATGAAGGCGCTCATCATTACTGCGATCCAATATTACCCTTTGCAGTCAAAGCAGAAGTTCCCTTAACTGCAATGGGATTAGAATTCCATCCAGTGTCTTCAATCATTTATGAAAAAGCAAATGAAAAGGCAAAATGTTTCTCAGTTTCAACAGCAGACTATGTATTTTGTTGCATTTTGTTCAGAGTTTTAGTAATAATACTTAGCGGAAGTATTTATTACTAAATGCTTCTGGCATTTAAATGGGTTGTTATGATAGTTGTGGTCCATTGACTTGGTCATATTTAACATAGAGGAGGGTAAAAATCCCAATTTTGTCTTGTGTGTTTTACTTTGTCTCTTGGGGAGAAGAAGAGTAAGGACTTCTGTACTTTGGATCAATACCCCATTGCCTTGCCCTCTACTATTTTTCCTCTCATTTGAGGTTTGCTAACCTGGGAGGCCTGAATGTGCCACTTGCTCTTTGTATAGTGTCCTGGGTTTGGTTAGGATAGAGCTGTCCACAGGGAACTGGGAGGAGAGCAGCTGGGGCAGCTGACCCAGACGGGCCAAAGTGGGCATTCCATACCATGTGACATCGTGCTCAGTCTTTAAACAGAGAAGTTCTGGGAAGAGGGAGGGTGGTACTGGGTACCGTGGTTTGGAAGCAGGTCGGGTGGTGAGCCGTTTGGTTTCGTGTATCACTTGTGTTTTATATTCTTTCGTTAGTATTGGTGTTGTTTGGTGTTTTTTCTCACTTCCTTACCATTCTAGTAGACTGCTCATGTCTCAACCCGTGAGCCCCGTTCGTTTATATTTTCTCCTCACCATACCACTGGGGGGACCGGGAGGTGAGTGAGCTTCTGTGGTTAAACCAGCACATATAGGAAGAAAAGAGATGATGTTAATAAATACTAGTATGGATTGCTTTGATTAGGAGTGGACTGGGATAAACTTAGCAGGAAAGTAAGGTAGCAGGTAAGGTAGGCTTACAGATGTGTTGTTATCCTCACTGCATGCTGGAATCTCCTTTAAGAAAGCTTGAAAACCACTACAGCGTTCCCAGCTGCACTTCAAACTTCCAGCCACATAACCCACTCTCTGGGATAGCAAGGAGATATATCAGTATAACTTTGCTCACAGTGCAAATTAATAGAATCATAGAATGGTCTGGGTTGGAAGGGACCTTAAAGATCATCTAGTTCCAACCCCCCTGCCATGAAAAGGGACCCCTTCCACTAGATCAGGTTGCTCAAAGCCTCATCCAGCCTGGCCTTGAACACTTCCAGGGAGGGGGAATCCACAACTTCCCTGGGCAACCTGTGCCAGTGTCTGACCACCCTCACAGGAAAGAATTTCTTCCTAATATCTATTCTAAACCTACCCTCTTGGTAGGTAGGTTTAGATTAGATACTTGAGTTTAAGTTTGTTCAGGAGCTTCTTGTTGATCAATGCAGGCCTCCTGGTGTTTTTGCCTGCCTTCTTCTCTGTTGGGATGCATTGCTGCTGAGCTTGGAGGAGAAGATACTTGAGTATAAGCCAGCTGTCCTGAGCCCCTCTTCCCTCCAGGAATTTATCCCACAGTACCTGACCAAGCAGGTCCCTGGAGAGGTTAAAGTCTGCTCTCATAGAATCATAGAACCATAGAATAGATTTGGTTGGAAAAGACCTCC
>NW_010315635.1:0-26486 GCF_000700745.2 Antrostomus carolinensis
TAAAATAAAATAAAATAAAATAAAATAATTTGAGACTAAACTTACAGCTCATCTATTTTGTCTCTGCAGGAGAAGTTCTGCCTTCCAGTCTTATTTTCAGTTCAACTTTAAATGACTTCTTGCATTATCAGTACTCTATATAGTCCCTTTGTTCCATAGGAATGTTCTGTAATGCTTCATTGTATGTCTTCTCCCTGCTTTTCTCAAGGGATTTTTGGCATAATATTAATAGTGCATATCTTTAGATGTCCATATAGCAGATGTCTAAGTTGAGTTGTTCATTTTAGGCCTAGTCAATGATGAGAAATAGTCATTCTTAGTCATTATTTCTCTGACCTGTTTCAGCTGTCTACTTTATGATTAAATGAATCATGTCAAGAAAGCATTTAATTCCCTCTACAAATCTCAAAGAGAATACAGGTTTGCTACCTGAGATATAAGCAGTTGAAGTTCAATACAGTCATGCTCCAACAGTTGTAGTCTTGTCTGGGATGTCCTAGTGTAGCTTGTCTGTCCTCCAGCTGCCACTCCAGAAGAGATTGGGTCCCCTGTTGATCACGTCACGTCTACCAGCCCAGTGTGGATGTTTTAGAGAACTAGAAGCTCCCACATGGGACTAGGTGATTTTGATAATGTAGCATAATCTTTACTCAGTTATCTATCTGTTAGGTTTGAGCAGTCCTGTTACAGTCAGTAGGAATTTAAAGCTTGACTTCGGTCACCATTTGGATACCTTTTGAACTGCTATAGAGCCTCTAAGGCATCTATGTAATGCTGGCATTTATGACATCAGGACTAAAAGAGATCCACAGTCTTCTGGGTAGAAAACTTGAAGGTGGCTGTGTTATATTAGGTCATGGTAAAGAGCATTAGATATTTATATGGGAGTAACTGAATCAAGCCTTCAGTCAATACAGTGAAAGAATCAATTCAGTTTATGCTAAAGCAAACATGCACTTTTAGACAGATGAAATGTGCTTTGATCTGCAGTGACCACAGTGCAGGAGGCTTGTTTCTGCTGCATAGATGCACTAGGGGATTCCACATCATCTCTAGCTATCCCTTTAGAAGCTTTTTTATGTATCCTGTGTTGTACCTACACGTATCTAGATATTTTGCCTTAGGTGTTTGTGTTTCTGAATCAAGTCTTAGATGTCTGCACCAACAGTTGAACTAAGTCACATAATTCTATTCATTTGAACAAGAGCCTAAATACAAAACATAGATGTAAACCTATATGGCTGACACAAAGAGTAAGCAAGATAAATATGTGCTGAAGTTTGGGGACATAAATTGCATCCCAGTCCCTACATGTGCTGGAACCTTACAGTTTGCTCTGTTGTGCGTGTACTGTCTGTCTCCCCTAGTACTCTGTAACATTTATTGTGTCAATATCCCTTACTGCTCTAGAAGAGGGGACAATTTCTGTCGTCTGAAGATTAGAAGGTCACACATGATTAAAGGACAGCAAGTAAGACAAAGCAGATAGGCAGCCTTACTTCCTTCTGAACCACAACTTTTTACCAAAACACAACACACAATAAACAACAAAGGATCAAATGCATATAATTTATCAAACAAATAAAACAGTGGTGTTATAAGTGTTATAAAATCATGTCAAAAAATAAATTGAAATTAAAACCTTTGGTTCATAAAAACAAAAGTTTTAGAATTATTCAAAATGTGTTTCCCTCAGAAATATTTCCTTCATTAAAAAATTATGACTTTTGGAAGACATTACAATTCTAAAACTATCTTTAAACAGAGTTTTAATAACTAAATCAACTGAAATCTCTTTGTAAGCTTATTTTGGAGTTTAATCTGCAAAGAATTTCCAATATGATATTTATCAATTGCTCTGGTACTGGGTGAAAATTCTTCCATTTTCCTAAAATGAACCCACGGTTAGATGTTTCTAATAACTGTGTCATGAGAAAGTGCTCCCTTGAGCTGGTGTACCCTTTATTACTGTAACTGAAAACAATGACTATGGGTTTGTATTTGTTTTCCCCAGGATATTGTTAAATTAGAGGATTTTTACAATATATAGGTTAGATTTCCTCATTCTTTTGTGCCATTAGCATTTTTTCCCAACCTTCTTCATATTTCTTATTATCTTCCTGTTGAAGGGCAAATAAAGTCAACAACTAGATAACTTAAATTGAAGATAAATTGGGTATTGTGAGAAAACAAAAATCTAGGCAAGAGCTATGCTCAGAACTGAGGCCAAAAGTCAAGAAGTCAGAAACTGGATTGGAATTAAGAATAGGTAGGTTAAAAGCTGGATGACAGTCAGATAGACAGATGTGAGAAACTGAGGGAAAAAAACCAAACCAAACCAAAACAAAAACAACAACAAAAATAAAACCCAAAACCTAAGGCAAAGGAAAAAAGAAACGGATGAGAGTTAGGGCAACAAGATGTTTCAGTAGAACTTTGATGTTTGGTAGAGCTAAGTGGCACACTGAATAGCAACATCAGCTGAAGGGGTTGATGCATATGCCAAATGTTTGGATTAATCATGGTCTAGATGTAAAAAAAAAAAAAAAAAAAAAGAAAGAAAAAAAGATGAGAGCTTATTTTTAAATTTGACCTTCTAGGAAAAGAAGCATGAAACAGTTTGAAACAAGTAGAAGGACAACAATGGAAAAGAAGACATCTATAAAACACTTGTACTGTTTTGAGGATTATAGTAGCCAGGCTTCCTGTTGGTTCTTGAATATCTAGACTTTCTGGTACCCAGTGCTGAGAGGTTATTATTTAATTTATAAATTCATATTTTCCAATTAAAAGAAAAAAAAAGTCACTCAATCCCAAAAAAAGTAGTTAAGCACACGAAGGTATACCTTTGAAAAATCAATTATGTGTGTTAAGTTGGTATTAAAAGTCAAAGAGGCTTTTTTAATTATTATTTTTCAATTGAGTAAAAATTATTTCATTTTAAAAGTAAGATGTTTATGCTGGCCACATTTTCTTGGAAGAGTAATAATATACCATCTTAACAGAACACTGCAGAATATGTATTAGTTTTCATAATTATTTGTGACTGTGACAGTCAACTGATGACCTGGTGACTGCAAAGCCAAATTATCGCTATTAAATTATAATTATATGCTATTCCTTTTCCTTAGATAAAGCATTTAGAAACAGAAATGAGTATTGAAGTTACAGCAAATTTGTCACAAAGAACCTTTACCAATTCTTCTTCACTGTCTCTAGCAAAATGTATGCAGATAATTCCATTTTGCAACAATAATAAGCATAAGTAACAAGAAAAAGGGATTTTATCATTGTTACATATTCATTTTATTATTGATATGGTTATTACCTACTTAGTAATTCACTAATGAATCTTGAAGAAGAGACTGATGAAATAACATGAAAAGGAAAAGGTGTTTCATTCAAGTTATACAAGTGTCTTTCTAGTCCTTTAAGGATGATGTGAAGAAGTCTTACAGAATATGCAACATCACAAAGCTCACAGCTCATCAAGTTAGTCATGATTTGAATTGTTAGATTGATGCCACACAGGTCAATGCCTAGGAGGAAGATGGAATCAGGTAGCTTCACAGATTGTTACTGGGCTTAATACTTTCGCAACAGGGCTAGAATCCTCCTTTTTCTTACATTACATCTTCCTTCACTACAATCTCTCTCTGAGTCCCAAGAGAAAAAAAGCTCATCTTCTTTTGTTACCTAATCAGATTCTACCAATGCAATTGGGCCCTTCTCCCTGTAAATAGTACCTCAGAAAACATTCTGCAGTGCTACTTCTGTGATTTGCTGTGTGCAGTCTCATGTTATACTGGTCTTGAGAGTGCCGAGATCAAATTGGCTTATTTGTTCAGTTAATTTTCTAAAATGTAAGGTCAATATCTTACCACAATATATTTACTGAATATAGGTTTGAATAGGAAATGAAATGTACTCCTGTGATGACAAAATCTCATTCCTCTACAGCTTCTGGGGCATATACTTCTTTTGTGGTTTCTTTATGACTATATGCGAGTTCATGTCAGGCTGTATATAACCCCTAAAATAGATTTTTTTTCTTCCAAGATATGATGAATGCATCTGGAAATTACACAAGAGACAGTAAAACTGAAGGGGGAAGACACTTCGCAAGAAAACAACTTAATTACATATCAAAACTAATTAAGACACACCTGTCAACATTTTGGTTTTTATATAAGAAATGGACTTATTCCACTGTGGCAGCTGTCTGCAATGGTACTGTATTTCCTAACTGAAAAGTAAGGAACAAGTAGCTCAGGGAGTGATAAAATAATGTTACACACAAGAGATTACTTCTAGATGATCATCCTGGAGACTTATTTGCTTATACTGTGGAAATAATCTGTTGGTTTGAGGTTTTTTGTTTGTGTTGTGTTTTGTTTTGCCTTAAAAAAAATAATAAAAGAAATCTGGTGCAAAAAAGATTTACATTTGGGGAAAGTTCTAATTGAATAATTTTTTGCAGTTGTTCAGAACCATGAAGTGAAGTTTTCCTTTATAGCTGCTTCTTTCAAAGCATTTCCCTCTCACCACAAAGAACCCTGTACAGTGACTAGGCATAAGTGAGTCTGAATGGAAGCCCTTTTCAAACAGCTATTAAGTATTCATCTCGAATCTCCTTTTTTACTACTCACAAGGAGTATAGGCTCAAGTGTCAAGAATGAAATGTGGTCTCCATTTCAAGAGTTATTAGTTCTTAGTACTATTTTCTTTATTTTTTGTTAATACAGTGTTTTGACTTTTCTGTGGGTCCTTGTAAAATTGCACCATTTTTTCACTCAGTAGATGCATTGACTTAAATGCTGTATTAAAGCGACCCTGTTGCCATGACACAATATATGTCCAAACTGTACAAGGGAATGGGAAAAGTCACAAAGCTCTTCACCTTTGAAGGATAGTAACTTTCAAACTCTGTTGTTTGCTCTATTCAGAGAGGACTCAGAAGGTGCTGCTGGCTGGTAGAGATCTATGTGATTATTCAGTAGTTTCTGCTCCAGCTTCTTGGCCTATGCTGCTGCTGCTGATAAAGACCCCTGGAGGAAGGTCCCTTAAACTGTACTCAAGTATTTCCACTAAGTAACAGAAACACTGGGATGCACTTTTATTTCTTCAAAGGTATTCCACCTGGAAAATATTAATCTCCAGAATGTGATAACAAGTGAAATACTAGAGCTTAGTTCAGTTTCATAAAGGGAAAGGAAGAGCCATAACCTAGGAAAAACTTCCTGGTCTGCTGGGTGAGAATGGGTTCCCTTAGTCCTGATGTCATATCTGCCAACCCATGCAGATTATTTTAATTTTACATGGTATGGCAATAGATGTCTATTCTTAAGCAATTCAATTCATCCTTTAGTCAAAATAATGAATAGACTTTGGAGAGCTAAGTAGAGATATTCAGTTTATTGTTTGGGGAGATGTTTCATGATATGCAACTCTAAAAACTTTGATCAAAGCAACAACTGAAGGTAAGATTACAAATGGTTGAAGTAAGTAAAAAGGCAAAAATGCAAGAGACTTTTTGTTCTCTTACTTTCCAGCATCTGGGGAGACCTTATAGCGACCTTCCAGTACCTGAAGGTGTCCTACAAGAAATATTGGAGAGGGACTTTTTACAAGGACAAGTAGTGATAGAACAAGGGGCAATGGTTATAAACTTGGACAAGAGAAGATTTAGATTAGCTACTAGGAAGAAATTTGTCATTGTGAGGGTGGTGAGACACTGGAACAGGTTGCCCAGAAAAGTTGTGGATGCCCCCTCCCTGGAAGTGTTCAAGGTCAGGTTGGATGAAGCTTTGAGCAGCCTGGTCTAGTGGAAGGTGTCCCTGCTGATGGCAGGGAGATTGGAACTAGATGATCTTTAAGGTCCCTTCCAACCTATACCATTCTATGATTGTAAAAATCCTCACAGCAAGGTAAAAAATATACACTGATGTGATGATGAATACGTAAAACTCCATATAAATGATGTACAGAATCAGTCCTTTCCTCTTGTATTTTTTTCACACATATATTTAATAGAAAATAAGCTAATTTTCATCCTAAAACTATCTCTGACGCCAATGCTTGCCCTTGTGCATTATAATGCATGGGCCCAAAACTGTGGTTCTTAATTGAGCGTAACTACCATTGAAAACAACAGAATTTCATTTGATTAAGGATTGCAAAATACATCCCCATGTGTGTATTTCTTTGTTCATGGTTTGTCAGACAGTAAGTCATGCAAAAGCTCTTTTTAATTACATTTTCAGATGGTGACATAATTGGTTGGAACAATCAATATCTTGCTTGATTCCTGAAGGTGAGACTTTCCAAATGAGACCATTATCATACTTATTCAGAAACACAAAACCTTCAGAATACTTCTCAGTAGATTATTAATATTTATTATTACTTTCATTCAAAAAAATAGAAAAGAAGATACAAATACATGTTATGGCTGTTTTGAGTTTTTTACAATTTTCAAAATATTTGAAATGCATCATAACTGTTACTTTATTTTTTATTTAGTTTAAAAACCCAAATATGCCTCTTAAGAAAACTAGATAATGTCACTACAGAAATGTTGTACCTAGTACCATGTAAAAACAAGCAGGCAGAGAATTTTCATGAATGGATTTTTTTAATTTTTTTTTTTTTTTTTTTTTTTTTTTATGGTGGTCAGTTCACCAGCAAAAGAGAGGGGGACAATTTGAAGAAAGTGGCTGAGAATGACCATAAATCCACATAGGCATTGACATCCCCACTGAGAAAAAGATATGTGAGAAAAAGTTTTTAGCTTAGTTTTAAAAACTATGGCAAAAATACCACACATGACTTCATTATCAACTTCTCCTAAAAAGAAACAACCTCAACACCCTGAATGTAGCTAAGCATTTGGGTCAAAAGGGCCCATAATACACATTAAATAGATTTGACAGGCAATAAGTTAAGAAAAAAGAAGTGAAGGCATCGATGTTATTAATCTTTTTGTTCCAAATCTATTATGCAACCTGAAAAACGATTCATTAATTTAATCCAGCTCCTACTGAGGTATAATATCTTTTATTTTAAGCTGTTTGGTATATCCAGACTGAAACCTGGTTTCAAGTAAGTTAACTGTTCTAAAATACTGTGATTTTAAACTAGAAAAGGAAATTGGAGTTGGGGGGAGAGATTTGTACTTATTTTAACCCTTATTCCTCTCACGTCTCCTACAAACAAAATTCCTACTGAGATGAAAATGAAAACAGCTACCTCACATCCCTGAAGAACCCGTGTCTCTACCATCAGCCTAAGTAGTCTATTGGTTGAATGCAGTGTATAAAGACCAGTATTAACACTTCTATGCATCTTGGGCTTCTTTTTTAGATAAATTCAAGACTTTTCAAAGTGAGTGCATTTGACTGTTGTAAGGTGAAAATGTTTGAAAATACAATAAACAGGAGTTGCCATCATTTCTGAGTAATAATCAGTTTTCTGATGTGTAAAATATTTACTGTACTTAATGACTTGTGGATTGTGTTAACAATAACCACATGCTCCTGTAGAGTGTCTTTTATAATGCACACTTGTAGATGATGAGCAATAAAATACACTTCCAAAAACTATATTTTAGCTGGTCTCCCATATGGCTACTTAAGAAAAGCCTCATAAGAGTAGGATGGTATGGAAAATTATAAAATTGCCTTTGAAAACACTACATTCATTATTGATGCCATTTATTTCTCAGCATACAGCAGGAGTTATGGAGCTTTGTGGTTTGAAAGAATAAATATATGTCTGAAGAATAAAATGTTCCCTACCTCCCACACTCCCCTATCCTTAATGATAGTTCCTAAGTCCTGGTAAAGCATGTACAAGTTGAAATCTTGGAACTGTTTTACTCATGGAAATAATATTCTCTGACCTCAGCAGATATCTGTTTTTCTCGAATATTTAGCAGCGATTGCTGCTGCTGCAGGGTGTTTCACCAAAGTTTTTCCTCAAGATTGTGCCACTAGTTCTAATTATGATGTTAATATTCAAGGTAGTGAAGAGTGCTACTGAACTTTATTTGATGCTAAAGATGATTAAAAGAAGCAGGATCAGATCCATTATATGGATGGTACTTTTTGTTAGTTGCTGACCTTCCTTCTACATACTGACGTGCAAAACTGCATGCTACTATTTAAATAATTTTTGAAAGGAGAAGGTCTAAAAGTGTTGTCTGTAAGCTATAAGTTACTTGATTCCACAGACAAAAGTTGGATTTGCACAGGAAAATGAACAGCACAGGCATAAATTAAACTAAGCCCTGTCCAGAAGGTAAGTGGAATCAGCTTCAATTACAGTAACTAGTAAGCTTAATGAAGAAACACAGATCCATTGCATAGGTATGCAATACACCCACCATCACAGTGAACATGTGTATTAAAATGGTGCTCAGAAAATATCTGAATACTTTTCACTTAATTTGTAGGAAATATACAACCAAGATATAAATGTGCTCATATAGGACACAGATGAGTGCCATTCTCTGAAGAGAAAGTTCATGTTAAAAAAAAAAAAAAAAAAAAAGAAAAAAAAAACTATGGAATAGGATACAGAAAAGAGCTGTCTGACTGGTAAATTGAGCTTGCTCTGCCAGTGCTCAGGCAAAGAACAGGACTGAAAATCTAGCAGATAAGCTACTCTCAATACCACTGGGACAAATTAGAACATATTAGCTTGGGTTTAGCACAGCACTGACTGAAATTTCAGTGGGAGGTTCCCTGGGGCGTTGATACAATGAACTCGAGTCTGCTCATAACGTACTATCCAGTACTACAGCATAATAATCAACCACAAGAAGCACAGAGACAATATATTGCACAGCACAGTATGTTGCCTTAAACCAATGTTACATTCCCTTACAGTTTACATGACATTCTCCTTATTCTACAAATTCAGAGGGTACTCTCAATAGCCAAGGTGAGTAGAAGCTTTCTGGGCTGAGGGAGGGAAGTGTTGCATTAATATCACATGCTGATGTTAAGGAACATTAAGTAGCCATTAAAGACCAGCTTTATCTCACCTAACTTTAACCTCCAAAAGTTAAGGTCTACCCTAAAGTTATCACCCACTGTAGCCAGTGGAGAAAAGCAATCTGCAGAGGGTAACTCATTCCAGGTACCTTAACATCTCTCATAGGATGGGATGAATAGCTAGAATAATGTCTCTGAAACCAGTTTACAGATATAATGTAAATTAATGCCATCCTCTGGGTCAATTTAGCATAGGTCTGAACCACAAGCTCTAGACTGTTTGAGGGACTAGTTCAACCTTCAACTGTCCTCAAGAACAGGGAAAAGGTAAAAGTGGCATCATACTTGTCATCTTTCCATACAGATACACATCTGTGCATCTAGAGACGAGGTCCTGGGCGTTTAAATTTGGTGTGCTGTTCTTTAAACACACTGTGAAACCTTTATGACTGTCATGTTAGGACTTATCAGTTCAACCTCTGAGCAAGGTTCTTTGCTTTGTAATTTTTAGTAACTTCAGAATCCTGAAAAAGAAAAAAAAACCTGCTTGTCTCAGCTTTCTTGGTGAGAAAATACTTATTCTCTGGATTTACTTTTTTAAATTAATTTGCTGTAGGAAATTATAGTCAGGAATTGACTTCCATATTGCATGAGACATCAAATAGACTCCCCAGCAAGCAGGAAGAAAGCTGAAATATATATATTTATATATACATACGTAACCTAATGCCATGGTTTAAGCTCAGCTGGCAACTAAGCACCACACAATTGCTCACTCCACTGCAGTGAGATGAGGGAGAGAATTGGAACCCTAAAAGTGAAAAAAATCATGGGTTGAGATAAAGACAGTTTAGTAGGTAAAGCAAAAACTGTGTGCACAAGCAAAACAAAGCAAGGAATTCAAGGAATTCTCTCACTACTTCCCATCAGCAGGCAGGTGTTCAGTCACCTCATCTCCTTCAGCTCCATCACTCTGAACGTCCCATGTCCATCCCCTCACCCCCACACGCTGCCCCTTCCTTCTTCTTCCCCCAGTTTTATATGCTGAGCATGACATCATATGGTACGGAATATCCCTTTGGTCAGTTGGGGTCAGCTGTCCTGGCTGTACGCCCTCCCAACTTCTTGTGCACGCTCAGTCTACTCGCTGTCAGGGCAGCATGAGAACCTGAGAAGTCCTTGACTTAGTGTAAGCACTGCATAGCAACAATTAAAACATCAGTGTGTATCAACATTCTTCTCATCCTAAATCCAAAACACATTATTTTTCTAGCTACTAGGAAAAAAAATTAACTGTATCCCAGCCAAAACCAGGACAAATAATTACATTTGTTATTGTCATTCTCAAAATTACAATAGTCTGACTCTAATTGAATTCAATCTTATATATAACAAATAAAATACCAGTGTACTCAGTTAAGTTGTCCTAGCATAATATTGATAAGTATAAATGGTAACAAAATCAGTCTTCAAGTACATCAGCTGTAAAATATGTGACCATATATAAGTAAACCTGTGTTTCAGACAAGTTTTAAATCTCTTTCGTGGCCTTCCTGTCTTGTCATGTACCCTGCTAATCAATGTCACATTATATTTTTAGAAATGTAGAAACAGCATGAAACAGCTGCTACAAAATAGTGGATATTTTTATTTTATTTTAAAGACTTGTCTACATAGCAAAGATTATGAGAAACTGGTATTATGTCTATAGAAAGATTACAGCAAACAGTAATTGCTACACTTCCAATATATGTACTACCTACAGAGAAGTGTTTCTGCATCCCTGCATCTTTGCTCACAGAGAAATCCTAGAATACTTCCCCAAATTCTCTCAACAGTGGTCTTATTTCCCTAACTGCCATACATTTGAGTCTTCCAGTAGATTTGATACCTACTAGACTGGTTGGATGCCTGGAAAGAAGTTATCCATTATTTATCATAAATCATAAATCTTTATTTTAAAGTCAGTTGAACTAACATTGCTTAGTGATAAACACATTTTATTTTTCTTTCTTCTAAAAAAGGATTAGCAAGTATAAAACAGTCATTGATTTAACTAATGCTAGTCTCTCTTGACTGATGCCTCAAACACAGAAGAACAAATAAACAAGACAGCTGCTTGGAAATGAGACTGATGTATTTCTGATTTTTGGTAGGACCTAAGGAGGCAAATGAAACAGACCCATGTGAACTTTTATGAATGTCCTGGTTTCAGCTGTGATGATAGAGCCAAAGTTGCCCTTTAGTAAAGTTATCCTCTTGAATGTTCTCCTTTTTTCAGGCTTTCACAGAAGTGAAGATGCTGATGACTGCTTAAAGATTTTAGCTTGTTCTGAGGAACAAATTTCTGCTGATCAAGAAGGAAGCAGGTATAGGAACACAAGCAGATAATTTGACACTTGTTCTCTTTTATCTGCTTTCCTTCTTATCTTTCTGTAATAAGTATTTCAGTATAATGCTGTTTCAAGACATTTTTTCACAAAGTAATAGCTTTTGCAAGGGAGAGGTATGAGGCATTTTATTCTTTTTTTTTTCTTTTTTTTTCTCTCATGCCTAATGAATCAAAAATAATTTCTGTTAAATTAATGGGAAAGTTGTATTCTTGTACAGCAAGTTTTCTTCTTTCTTGAACATAATGTAAAAAAAAATAAAGAAGAAAGAAAGGCCATATGCACTTTTCTAGATTTAATTTTTGATACAAGGTCTATGCTCAGTTACCAGTTTTGCTTAAGTCTGGTGTTAATTATGTATGGCGTGGTGTTACATAGTCCAGCATTCTAGCACCTCTGGAGCTTTTCAAACAAGATTTAAAAAAATGAACTGTTTTTTTCAACTACTTCTTGAACAGTATATGACCAGACAATTCAAATTTTCTTCCAGGTGTTTTTTGACTATTCACTGTGAGAAAAAAATGTAAATATCTATCTCATATTTATGAAATATAGCTGGAGTACACAACTGCAGAGGAATGGTAGAACAATAGTCCAATCATCTAACAGGTGAACTGTTAATAGAAGTATTAATAGGATAGTTAAAACTTGTTAGGATACCTCCTTCTCACCTTCTCACTCCCACTTAGGGCACACCAGTGCTTTATTCCATTGGATGAACCTTTTATTTCCAGACTCAGTTTATTCAGATGCAATATATACCCGTTTGTTTCTGTGTCAATGGTATCTTTAGCTTAGCTGCTTCTCGTGGCTACCTGACACTTTAATCCACTTCAATTTTTGTAAGCAATTATGTCAGTGCTCAGTCTTCATATTTTCAGACAAATTTTCTTGTGATTTCTTGTGATTTCTTGTGATTTCTTGTGATTTCTTGTGATTTCTTGTGATTTCTTGTGATCTATTTGTCTATCACTTTAATACTTATTCTCCACACCTGTTTAGTTTGGGCATCTTGAATACGGATGAACAGCATGGTGTCGAGAATTTCAGATAAGGTCATATCAGGGTGCTGAACAACAGTATTCACTTTTCTTATTCTTTGCTGAAAGTACCTCTTGTGATTGTAGTTACTTTTTCATAATTGCATTATATTAGAGAAACATAAAAATCTTGCAACCAATTAATACACACCAGTCTCTCTCCTCCCCTGTTCTTAACAACAGAAGTTTCAGCTTTTGTAGAAATGTTTATTAGTTGTCATTAACCATTATTACATTTCCTCTTCTGTCTTCACATATAGTACTCGTAATTTTAAGGTCAAACCAAGAATTTATTTAATCTAAAAAAAAAATAAAAATGCTTACAGTATCATTGATGCATTTTTTCATTCTTTTTCCACTTCTTATTTCATGGCTAGATAACCTTTACCATTTTTCCATTTGCAAAATCTAATATTGTAAGGTATCTGAGAAAACATGTTGATAAGGATCTGGGAAAATAGAGTGATTAAGTGTGTATTATTAAGGTGTCCTTTATACTGGAATAAAAATAAAAGAATTATTGAGAAGTTTTGAATGGGTTAAACATCAATAAAATGAATGCATATCATTTAGTTAAATAAACTTTGAAAATTCTGGTTGTGGAGGCATCAAAACTTCATATTTGAATATGATACTATTAAAATATATAAAAATATACATTAATCCTTCTAAGCCCTCTGTCCAAATTCAACTCTGACAAGATGACAGACATCTCAAAGGTGTAAAGTTCCTATAATAACCCTGTATAATATAGTGCACAGGCTACAGACAGGATTTGTAATTTGTTTACATTGTCAACAGCATAGGAGAAGCATGTTTTGTTAGTATACCAGCAAGCAGAAGGCAGAGGTTCTGTTTATTCAATATAACTGTAATTCAGATCTAGTCATAGCATCTGATGCTTGTTAAAAAAAAAAAAAAAGAGGGCAATACAAGAGGAGGGTACAGTTTGATGTGTTATAAAGTGAAACACAGAGCCATGGGAAATTAGGCTTCCTTAGTCCTGCTTTTCATATAACTACTTTGTTTTTTCAAAACTGGTTATTATAGATTTTTGAAATGGCAGTGATTTGACTTTACACGTGTGTGTATTTCAGCCTACTTAAGTTGAAACAGGGGGAGAAAGCATAGAGACCTACAGCTAGTATAATGTAACATCCTTCTATTGTCTTATGTAAGTGTGCACATAATTTTATTACAGAACAATAATAACACCCTCTTGGCAGCAGAATACAGCTGGAAGATTGTGTTAAACTGATTGGATTTTTAGATGTATACTGTCTTATTTTCCAGTAAAAGAGAAAATAACTCAGTGGTTTTGAATGTTACATTTATATTTATTATTATATTTATTATATAAAGAAAATGAAATACAGAGGAGTCTATTGGCAAAGGTGATCATCTACAAGACATACTGCATTTAACATTTCCATCTCTCTACCTATGGAACAAGAAATCATAATGTATAACTAGAAATAAAATACAAGAAAACAAAATATAACAACCTCTATAACATACTTATTGCAAAAATCTAGGATGCCATTACGAAGAGTAACTTGTAAGGATACCCAGCAGGTACAGTACAAAATATTTGTTCTAAAAATGCAAGCTAACTGCTGCAGTCAGAAAGCTGATGAAATGCTAAGAGGAAAATCAATCATAGAAGAAGAAAATGAGAAGACAAAACCATTCAATAATCCAATGGAAATTAAAACTTCTTGGCTAACATTCATGAGTTCATACTCCTATATGTGTGCATGCTTACATATATCTCTATATAATTTATTTAACATTATTACCAAATTGCTTGTTCTCAGTCTTGACTTTGTCATGGGAGTGGCGTGAGTTGCTGTATTATTAAAATTTACAGCTTCCAGAGTTTTAAAGCTAACAGGACCTATTAAATTAAGTCTCCTGACTGTGGTTAAGCAAACACAGAATTACCCCTAATTACTATGATTTTCAGCTCAACAAGAAAGATATTAATAAGACTACAGAAACGAATGAGGACGCAGCCTTCTCACACTGACACCCAGAGTGCGTCCAGGCACGGTCACTCAAGGAGCACCGCTGCTCCTGTGCCATCTCTTTCACTGCCACTGTCAACTCTTCTCACAGCCATTTGTGATTACACATCAATAACATGATGCATTCAGGGCCAGGGAGCATGTATATGCATGAAAGTGAAACACCTACTGCTACTGATGCTGCCTCCTCTTTCTCACAGCTGCTTTTTAAAGCCGCAGGACTTTTATGCTGCTCTGCTAAGAGAGTAAGAGAGGCAAAGGACTGTAAAAAAGGCATAAATATGAAAAGTAGGAAAGGAAAAGCCTCCTTAGTAACTTGTTTGTGAGTCACATGAATAGATCTAATAACCAGGAGGAAGATCATTCAGATAAATTGATCTTATCATCTGTTGCCCAAATATTTGTATCACAGCGAGTAAAGAACAGCAAATAAGAAACTGTAACTACAGATAAATGTGTTACAGTAGAAAGTCAAATATTATTTATCATAATACTGAGGGAAAAGTTCACTCTCAGGTAGAGGATCCCATTATAAGAACTCTTTTCTCCATAAGGAGTACTGTAATCTCATTCAGTAGCATCTAGGACAAAACAAGTTTCAGTAAGGAAAAGATGAATTGAACAGATTGTGTGGATGAAGGAAGAAATTTTGAAGGTTTCACTGTCTTGGTACTTACTTTTTCATACTTAAACACTGAAAATATTGGAAAATCCCACACTGCATTTTGGACTTGCTCACTGATTGCATTAAAGAATGAAAAGAACTTGGATGGGGATTCTGGACAGATTTTTTACTGAGGTGAATGGACCTTCACCAACTGAAGCCAAGACAAAGGGTGAGATCCACCTTGTTTTTCTGTCATCCACATGGTAGATTTTTTTTTAAAAAAAAAAAAAACAAAACCCAAAAAAACCCCAACCTAACAAAAAAGCCAAACAAGCCTTGAAGTTTTCCTCTTTAAGAAGGAGAGATGCAGACAACCTCTGGAGAGTAATTCCTGTATCTTAAGGTAGGTGTCTAAGACAGGCAAGATACATAGCTGTCTGGCAGTGCTTATCTCTCTTCAGTGAATATAAAAGGAGTTACACAGCTAGTTTAGATTGCATACCTGTTTTTAGGACAGAAGAATCATTCTTTTATTTTTTTTGTTAGATTTTCTCATATGAAGAGTAGCTATTATACACATTTTCTGCAAATAAACCTCAGCAGTATATTCATTAAGGTAAAGAACTAACCTGAAAAATATACAGAATTTTATTATCCTCATCCCCATGATGACAGAACAAAAATTTTCAAGTACATAAAGTCCTACTTTATGCTTGATGTCACTCAGCAATATGTGAGAACGTAAGGTTTGTCTATTTTATACTTGCCAGATACTTATAGCCCTACCATGCACCTGAGAAAACATAAGGTTCAAAACAAGGCAAGTACTTGAAACAGAACAGTTTCAGGTCTACCATTCTTCCATCTTTCCAATTATACCCATGTTTCTGCAGTTTTGTGAGCCTGGAGACAGAAAGAGAGCATATATACACAGTGATACTGTAGCAAAATAAGGCAACAGTTCATGAGCATCCTTCATCATCTGCTTGTTCAGACATGTTAGTGGCCCATAACATGCCATTTAACAGGGGGAGGATGATACAGAACCATGTAGTTCACTTTAGTGTTGAGAGTCAGTGTCAGAGAAGAAGAGACAGCTGTGTTAATCAGTGTCACCAGGAGGCAAAGGTCTAAAGGAACCAGGATCCAAACTTTCATTTGAAAAAGGTCCCTAAGGCCATTAACCAGAACTGAGATTTCCAGGCATTGTCTGCAGTTCAGGCATTCTCTTATTACCAGATCAAATGCCTCGTTGCAGATTTTCCGGTCTTCTTCTTAAGAGTCAGCAAAGTGACTGCTTTCAGGTACAGCTATTCAACACATCATGCATATATGGAGCAAGTCTAATAAAGTATATGGTAATTACAGCTCCTAATTTATTCACTGGATGTATCACATAGGAATATGTATTGTGTGCTCAGTTTGTCTGGACAGGTTTGGAAAGACTAATAATCAGGACTGCCACGTACTACAAGATCCTTCACACAATAGATATAGGTACATAGATACTGTTTCAATATATGTATGAGCTTATAAAGAAAAGCTGAACTACCCTACTTGCCTAGTATTACTTGTTTACCTCCTGCTGCCTGAACCTTCCCATGTCAAAGATGTAAGGCTAAGGAGTGGAGAGGTGGGAAGGTGGTGAAATCACCCTGCCTCTCTTTCTGGCTGGAAGGAATCCAGCTCTTGTAAAGCAGCTATGGAAATTTAAGTCTACTACACTTCTTTGATTTGGGTTTTTTTGTGTGGGTTGTTGATTTTTTGTTTGTTTGTTTTTTGCCCTCTGTCAGTAAAACCTGTTTTCCGCTGTGTTTTCTTATCCCTAATGTTAATGCAGAGTGGTGGAATCAGGCTAAGTTTCACCTTGTTTAGTTTTTGAGAGAATTATTTCCTCTTGCATTTGCTATGGATGTTAACCCCATTTCTCTTTACAACCCTTCTGGGACACATATCAGTTTTGTTTTGCTCTCTTACCCAGCAGATGTTTTATACTCTCTTTTGCCTTTCAGTAATGTCACTATCACCATCAACTTCTAAATGCATAAGTCCACCAGGGACACGGTTCAGGCTGCCAGCAGCACATATTAGTTCTGGGCCTAATCCTGCTGTTTTTACTCAGTTAAAACCTGATTTCACAGACAGGACTGCTTGGGTTTCCTGAACTTTTCAGTGGATGACAGAATCTGCCTATTTATCAGAATCTCATGCTTCCCTATACACATGAGGGAAAGAAGAGACTGCATTTTGAAAACACAGCAATTGCACATTGTTTGGGTATGTGGGTTTGTTTAGTTAGGTTTTTTTTCTGCAGCTTTGTTACTCTTTTTTTGCCCTTGTGTGCAGACTGCCAGAATAATGTAACTCTTCAAAGATTGATTTAAACAAGCTAAAGATCTATGATTTAGATGTTGTGGCTTCTTGAGCTCCTTTTTATATTTAAAATGTAAAGTGGAGATAAATATTTGTGATCAAATTTAAATTAAAGTGTTTCTAATAGGGATTAAATTTAGATTCCACTAGGCAATTTTTGTATACATCCTAAACAGAAAATGGTTGCTACAAACATATTAATTGAGTTTTAATTAAAAGATAGATGTTTACATGATATGACTGCTAAGCTTCCTTGAAACTGTTTCTAGTAATGAACTAACGTTCCGAGATTTATTTATGAATGCTTTAACTGAGTTATAAGATGAAGCAAGATATAAAAACAACCTAAACCCCACAATTACATACAAATTAAGCAGTCAAACATTTCATATAACCTTTATTGTTATAATTAATTTTTCACTTGAGTCCATCTTCTGATATATAATCAAATCAACATATATTAACTACAGCAGCTACAGTACATACATCATCCAGAGCTGAGTAATTATTAGCATTGGACTGTTAAATAATACTCATAAAAAGATTTTTAGATTCACCAGCTATATGATAAAATGTGGACAGTCATACAGCAAAACACTGAATAGTCATTAACACTCTCTAGACAGCTGCTTAACTGTCACATTATATACTCTTTTAATGAAATCATCTTATCCTAGTAATTTTTTTTAATCTTTTTTTTTTTTTTCTGATCAAACTGTTTTTCATGTGTAAATGGTCCTATCTCTCTTCTCTTCCTGTGGATCTCTGCTTCAGTTCATGACTAGGGAAGCTGAGGCAAATATTTTCAGTGACTTGGTTGAATGCAAATGTGCTATTCTCTGTTTCTCAAATGAGGGTACTAAGATCAAATCCTGGGATCCAGGGTCATGCATGACTCACAAGTATCACAATAAGATATTAGATGACATCCCAGCAAAGTGCACAATGTGTATGGGGGGAGTACTGGTTCCTAGCATGGTATGGACCCTGTCCCTCAGCTGTTTGCCATGAGATGGGAAAAGTTATTGTTAAAACTGTATGCACCAAGTGAGACTGCTTAATTGGATTGCACTCAAATACACTTGAAACATTAACTTGCTTTTGCTTATAAAGGATCTTTTGTTGTTTGTGAATAATAATGGATTACTATCTCACAACACTGTTATGATATTTGATTAATGTTTGTGAAGTGTTTCAAGACCCTTATTTGAAAGGCACTAAAAACTACAAAGTATTATTATTATTCTTCCTCTGAATTCCCCTAAGTACCAGGTGGCTCATAACATTTTAGGGAAAGGCTGTCAGAGTAACCTCATAGACTCTATTAAAACAATGTATTTCATCTGTTTACCGATAATTTCCACTTTATGCTTTTTCATTTTCTTAAGTTCTAGTCCCTTTCCTTCAGCTGAGTAATGTATAAAGCAGAATGATATGACTGATATGATAAGAATGGGGCTGTTCCCAAGACTGGGACTTTTAATCTTGGCAACCTGTTGATAAACTGCTTTTACAAAAGGGTCTCTAAAATGAAGAAAAACAAGCAACAAAAATAAATGGCAGGTGAAAAATATAGACCATACCAGGTATCTCTCAGAGGTTTTGTATGTACCAAATGATTTTACTGAGAAATTCCCAGCTGTACAAGTAGATTTTAATTTCTTCTGCTTTGTGTGCTTCACTTTTTCTGTGTCGGTTGGGGAGCTGAGTTAGTTTTGTATTTCTGACACAGAACTGAGATCAAATATTTTCAAGTCAGTCCAAGGACAGACAAGTGAGGAGTAGGGCAGGACAAAATGATTGTGCTCTGTGTGCGTGTGTATCCAGATACACCAGAGTTTAACCCACAATATTTAATACAATTTAAATGTTACCTTTTTCCTCATATATGGCCTTTTATGATGGGTTTACTGCAATGGTGGATAAGGCTAAAGCAACTGATGTCATCTACCTGGACTTGTGCAAGGCGTTTGACACTGTCCCACATAATATCCTTGTCTCTAAGTTGGAGACACATGGATTTGATGGATGGACCACTCGGTGGATAAGGAGTTGGCTGGGCGGTTGCACTAAAAGAGTTGTGGTCAACAGCTCAAAGTCCGAGTGGAAACCGATGACAAGTGGTGTCCCTCAGGGGTCGGTATTGGGACGGGTGCTCTTCAACATCTTTGTTGGTGACATGGACAGCGGGATTGAGTGCACCCTCAGCCATCCAGAGGGACCTTGACAGGCTTGAGAGGTGGGCTTGTCCTAACCTCATGAAGTTCAACAAGGCCAAATGCAAGGTCTTGCACCTGGGTCGGGGAAATCCTAAACACAAATACAGGCTGGGCCATAAGTGGCTTGAGACCAGCTCAGAAGAGAAGGACTTGGGAGTGGTGGTGGATGAGAAGCTCAACATGAGCTGGCAATGTGTGCTTGCAACCCAGAAGGTCAACTGCATCCTGGGCTGCATCAAGAGAAGTGTGGCAGGTCGAGAGAGGTGATTCTCCCCTTTGTACTCTGCTCTTGTAAGGCCCCACCTGGAATACTGCGTCCAGTTCTGGAGCCCCCAAGAATGACATGGACCTGTTAGAACAAGTCCAGAGAAGGGCCACCAGGATGATCCAAGGGCTGGAGGACCTCTTCTACAAGGACAGACTGAAAGAGTTGGGGATGTTCAGCCTAGAAAAGAGAAGGTTCTGGGGAGATCTTATAGCAGCCTTCCAATACCTGAAGGGGGCCTACAAGAAAGCTGGGGAGGGACTTTTCATACGGGCAGTTAATGATAGAACAAGGGGAAATGGCTTTGAACTGCAAGAGGGTAGGTTTAGATTAGATATCAGGAAGAAGTTCTTCACTGTGAGGGTGGTGAGACACTGGAACAGGTTGCCCAAGGAAGTTGTAGATGCCCCCTCCCTGGAAGTGCTTAAGGCCACGTTGGATGAGGCTTTGAGCAACCTGGTCTAGTGGAAGGTGTCCCTGCTGATGGCAGGGGGGTAGGAACTAGATGATCTTTAAGGTCCCTTCCAAGCCTAACCATTCTATGATTCTATGATATAGTGGTAACTGAATGGCTGCTGGCAAATATTCTTCAAATAGTGCAGAATCTTTGTTTTGAGAATGGTTTCTTATATAATTCAGTTGTTTTTCTAGCTGCTCATTGCTTCAGGATGAAAATAGATCAAGACTCTGGCAGGTATTCTAAAACAGAAATACAAACCAAGTTTTCTTGATGTTCCTGTCATGGGGCTGGATAGGGTACAACACTAGGACAGAAACACTCAGAAACAGTCCTGTCACTGTCTGCTGACCTGAATACAAACAAATCAGGAAGCACACTAGTATTCCTATTTCCACACCCTTTTCTTCCTCCCCCAACCCTCAGGAAAACAAAATATATATATAAAAAAAACAAACCCAAACAAACAAAACAAAACAAAGCAAAGAACAACCCACCCAGAAAGTTATAAAATTATAATATATTCTCTCTTCCTGCAGCATGTTTATTTGAGCTTTAGACTAGCAGACAGCAGTGCAGCAGCAGTTTTTGCACACAAGATACTTCTATCAGTTAAAGCAAAACATACAACAGGAGCAACGCAATGTGCCAGAAATCCTCATAGTCAAACAGTGAAAAAAAAAAAAAAAAAATCCAGAGAGAGAAATAAACACAAGCAAAAGAGAAGTAGAAGTTTCACTATCTTGCTTACATTACCAAATATGTGTGTGGTGGGAAAATAACAGAGGAAAAACATGTTTAAAAAATCACATCTTAGATTATTACAAAAGTGAGGCAAATTTTCAACTTTTTTTTTTTTTTTCTTTCAAACCTCCCAGATTTCTCTATTGATTCTATTGTTTTCCAGATAGATAATGGAAATGTAGGCAGGTATAGTTTTATTTTTAGTTACATTGTCATCTCTTTTTGAATATCCTTTGCAATTTGTGCTCCAGAATCTAAGCTTTCATTAAAAAGCAATATTTGTAGCACAGATGGTAAAGAAGATAACCATGAAAACATCAACTGAGTATAAACCGAGACAGTGATGACTTTCATATGTTGTTGACAGCTTGAAAAAATAGCTTCTGAAAAAAACTAGTCCAGTGGGTGATCTGGACCATTTGTCTCAATGCCTGGTTAACTCCTGCTATGTCTAAAATGAGGGACCTAAGGACACCTCCAAGCAAACAGGTATGGATGGATATGCTGAATATGTTTTTAATCCATTGTAAGGTGTGCCCAAGTCTCTCCTCTCTTCCCTTTCCCATGCCCTGCTCTCTACAAACAGTGACACAGGTGTACAAGTCAGATGAGATCAGGCATGTGCTCCAAGAAGGTCCGTGATCTCAATGAACTGGTGACAAGGCTGCAGGGAATGAACCTATAGGAATTCTTAAAGATAGACTCTTAACCCCTAGTCTGATGCCCCTCATACCCAAGTGCAAAGGATTTTTGACTTTGAATTTTACAAGACAAGTTTTCTCTGTCAGTGACAAATTTGGCTTACACAGGGCAACATTTCTAGCATAATTTAGACTGTAGTTTTAAATAGACACATCTAGCTCATTTACACATGTAAAGTGATTTAGTATGCAATATACAGTAACAGAGAGACAGTGTTACGGGCATGATGATACTGAAATCCACCACCACCATCTCAGTAGTTGTTCCTGTAGAAGAATGTCTTCTTTCATATTGTGTACATTATTTCACTAACTAGAGAAGTTCTGGGTGCAACTAGAATCTCTGAGGCAATCCCCTGCCTCCTGCTTCTGCTCTCCTTAAGCCCTGTGATGCTCAAGAAAAGAATTATAGGGATAAGACAGGCAAAAACTTAAACCAGGACAGCTGTTGCATAAAAAATTTAAAGAACAGAGTTCATCTCTAAACAGATTTTTTTGGGAGGGTTTGTCTCAGTTCTATTTTTTCTTGCAGATTATATAGAGAATATTCTGTCCCTGAAGTAACTGGCTGTGTGGTTCATTCCCTACAGCCCAGAGTATTCAGACATGACCCCAAATCTCTAACCTCTCTGTCTTTTATTATTTTTCATCCCGTTATCTGCCTCCTAACATTATCCTCACTAAGAAATCTAAAATAACAAACAGGGGAAAAAACAAAAACAAAAAAACCCTGATAGTTTCACTGGGCTAGCCCTTGGCTAGCAAGACTAAAAAGCCCCAAACTCTCACGATAAAACTTAATGAATCTGATCTCCCTGCTTCTACGCTTGCGTCTTATTATTTTTTTAGCTGCCTTCTCTGGTTTGTAAATGTACCAGACCTTTTATTCTGCTTGCACAAAGCCCAGAACAATGTGTTTTGTTTGATTCCAATGGAATTTGATTGTTACTGTGATAAAATAAAAACATCTAAAACTCCCTCACTGAAAATCCTCTGATAAAGACTATTCATCTGATTTGATAATCCCAACAATTTAACCTTTTGCCCATTTATTTTTATGGGTTAAAATAAAAATAATAAAAAAAACCCAGCTCCACATTTACAAATACAACAGGAGAATGCTTGTAAAAAAGGCCAAACGTCTCTTACCAAAACCTGGATATCACCTAGAAGCCAAAAATTCTGGTTTGTCTTTAATAGTTTTACGATGCAATGATGTGCTGTCAGTACTAATATCCAACTGGGATATGACATAAAATAAATTTAATTTCACAAAATGATAATAGCACGTGGAAAACTGTACTGATTTTATTGTTTATGTATTAACTCCCACATATAGGTGTATACATACATATATGTGATTTTGTACTTATATACACACAGACACAAAAAAGTATATTTTGGAAAAAGTGCTGAAGTCCAGACATACTTAAATTTATAAAAATATATGTATATATATATGCTTTATGTAAATACCTGCACTGTTTTATATTTGACTTTATAAATTTACTGCTTAAACTTGCTATAAAATTACACTTTATTTTGCAATGGAAGGTACAACTCTTGTTGAGAAAGGTAATTATGCATTTTGAGCTTCTCATACCAGAAGTAAGATGTAGTGTTCAGGTTGCAAATATGTCCACTAGCTAAGAAAAATAACAACACAACATCCTGTAATAAGAGACTATTTCAGCCACCAGCTATGTAGGAATGAATCATGAACATCTTCTCATCTTTTTAATTTTAGAACAAAATAAGAAAATTTATTTCCACTTTTTTTTTTTCTTTTTCTCCTATGGCAACTTGTTTCCCTCAAGTAGCAGTGACTTGCTTGGTGTAGGTATTTGGTGTAACTTCCCATAAAAATAATGTTTGGCCTTAAGAAAGCTAATGAAAATGTTTCCTCCAAGAGCAACTTATTTTCACATAGCTTACATGATAAGCCAAATCTGACCTGACAGCATCCTTGTAAAGCTTCATCGAAGTACTGAAATACAGATTATAGTCAGAGTCTGTGGGATTTTTTTATGAAGAAGGTATTAGGATTTTCACTTTTCATCTTTGTTTTAGAACTACTTTCTTGACAAAGTCTGTGTGAACTCTCTTCAGGTGCTTCAGCGTATTTGTCAGACCACTGCACAGCAATGCAAAGCATATTAATTCTTGGCACAAGCATTTTGTCTCCAAGGAACATCAGGAAACCTTCTGTCCTGTAATTAAACTGAACCTGCTCTTGGATCTGTTTATCCGAGCTGGTTCCACCTTCTGACTGACAGTCCTGTTATGATGTCTTGGTGCAATGCATCATCAAAGTAAGACACTGTGATGATGCATTACCAGAAGGACGAGGGAGCAGGTTCGGTTTAATCCTGGCACCAAAGACAGAGTACACGCCCACAGGCGTTTTAGCACTGCTGTCAATAGGGCACAGAGCAGGATGAAGAGGTGTATGATATAATCACTCACAGTATGAAAGTATGCACCTTTTTACAGGTGAGACAGTGGGTTTTTTTAATTTAAACTTCCCAGCCACACAAACAGGCTGGGCATATTAAATTTCTCTAGAAGACCTTTATTGGTATAAGGTTTCTGTCCTGGTTTGGCTGGGATAGAATAATGGAATTAATTCTCTATCAGAAAAGCTGCATGTTAAGAAGACTGCAGCATCCGATTTGGTGAGAACAAAGTTGGTGAGACACTTTATTTTAGATCATGGCCATCCAGGGTATGCAGGTTTCCATAGCGATTAAGGTCTTTAGCAGTATAGAGTTAGCCAAGTGTTAAGACTAGGAGGAGTGAAAGCTAGGGCAGCTGACCCAAACTGGCTAAAAGAAGTATTCCAAACCATAAACATCACACTCACTATAAATTGGAAAGTTTGCTGGGGACAACTCCTCTTTCTCAATGGTCTTCATCCCTGGAGTGTCTTGCCCATCATTCTGTTCCCTGAGGCCTAGTCTCCTGCTTGTTGTGGCAGTCACGCTTTTGTTGGCTGCTTGTAACTGTGTGTATTTTCTATTTGTATTAATATAAGTTCTTCTTATTATTTCATTAAATCTGTTTTAATTTCACCTCATGGGTCTCTTTTCCTTTTCCTTTTCATTTTGCTTCCCAGGTGGGGAGGGGTCACTGGGTGACAGAACAACTGACCAAACCAAGATAGTTACTAATAGGCATTAATGCAGGTGAGAGGAGACGAATCACAGATTTTTGTTAGAGATTAGTTAGTTTTGTGCTACAGATTTTCTTCTAGTTTGGACATTTTGCCTCATAGCTTCCCTTTTCTCTATTTGAATCCACTACTAGATCCCAGGAATCTCTCGGGAACCAGGGATTTCTTTCTATTTCAGGAACATAATGTCTCTCACTTTACCTTTTTCTGATACAGAGTGTGATTGTATAAATTGCCAGTGATCCATTCAACATAATACATCAAAGAATTAAATTCAGCATTCAGGAAACCAGATCTATTTGAGGAGCAGCTTTTAAGCACATGATTGACTTTAAGCATGTGCTTAAGTCAATAAACTTTAATGAGGCGATGTTTAACAGCTTTCTTCAATCAGGGCAAAGGTAGTCTGTGTTGACAGCTTACAGCTTTAAGCTTAGACACTAACATTATTTTAAGATTCAAATATCCACTTTAAATACAGCAGTATTTAAATAGGCTTTCAAAACCAATGCATCCTATAACATGAATTTTAATGTTTTAAATAATGCAAACAAAAAAAATCAAATGTTTAAAAATTCTAAAGTAACTTTCACATTAATAGACTTTGTATCTAGTCTCTAGTCTAAAGTAAAAACCACATACTTTTGTTTTGGTGAACTTCACTTTATCATAACAGATTTTAGACCCACTTGTTTACATATTTTTCACCTTCTCTCTCTTTCTTGTACATTGATTACACATTTTTTGGAAGAGTTGAAGTTGCTTAAGTCCAAGACGTCATTTTCATTCTATACGCCAGTGTTCTCTTTAGACTGGCCCATGATGAACAGAGGAATTGTATTTATGCAGAATAGGGAAAACAAACAAACAAACAAAAAACAACCAAACAAACATACTAACCTCACATGATATATTCAAATGAGAAATTAACAAATTTTCAATTTTATTTTTCTTATAAGTAAGAAAACTAAGTGCATTATTAATATCTGATAGGAGAAATTAACTACCCGATATAATTTAATAGAAAACATAGAATAACTATGTTTTTAGACATAGAATTTACTATGTTTTTAAGGCCTGTTTTAGTAAATCTCATTTTCTCTGCATATTTTAATTCGTCATTAAAAATATCAACTTATACACAAATTTGGAAGTGCTGATAATTTTTGTGGGATATCTGTAAGTTACAAAAAGAGAAAAAACATTTTAATATGTAAAATATAAGCTTAGTTATAGCTTTGTGAATGGCATACTGATAATAAAATTCTGTGTATAATTTGTTCGTTAACATTCATTTTATTTGATTACATTCCATCTCTTTCACTATTTAAACACCCCTTCCCCAAATGTACCTCCTCAAATAGATCTAGTGTGACACAACACTTGACTCCTGTCTCCCTCTCCTCAAACATTACGCTGATACTACAGTGCAGGTTGGGGTTCCTGGAAAGGGCTGTCCTGGGCATCATGTTCAGAGGCATGACAGTAACTCCTC
>NW_010315635.1:26526-30626 GCF_000700745.2 Antrostomus carolinensis
CCATACAAAACATATGACCTTGATGCACCAGACCACTAACTTTCCCCATCTCTTTCCTTTGTTAGATAATACAGAGCATGACATCTGGGGAGATGGAAAGCTTTTCCGCCTGCTTTATTTTAAAACTGCTAAAGATTTTTAAAAAACCAGTGTCGTATTTTGTTTAAAATTGCAAGATATATATTATTTTTCTGAAATGTACTGAAATAAAATCTCCATCTGAGCTGCAATTTTAGTAAGCTATCTGGCCTACTCCTTATGCAACTAAGCCTAAGCATCTTAATAAACTTTAATGTTAAGCTAAATGCTTAAAAAAACCCTGATTCAGACAGGGAAGCCAAAACAAGAATAAAATCTTTCAGAGTGAAGTACATTTATTTAGCTTTTTCCTACAAACACTATCTGTATAGCTTACAGGCAAATGTCCCCCCCCCCCGCTACCAAAACCTTGCCACGCAAACCCAATACACAGATATATATAGGCTACAGGCTAATAGGGTCTTTCGACATACTATATGTCTGCAAAAGCAATTGCTTACCTAGGGAAAACTCATTACTGGTAAACAATCCCATTTTAAGATCTCTAAGGAGGTAAACTATCCTGAAACAACACCTAGGTAATAGCAACCTATTTATCTGCTATACTGGAAACATGTTTGCTTTCCCCCCACTCTCCACCAAATAAGCTTTCTAGCTGAGCTTCATAGTTAGGTTAATTAGGAGTTAGACATGCTGCAAATTAAAATCTGACATCTGAAGCTGTTTGGAAGTCTCAGATTCCCATGAACCAGGGAAATTTGTTTATATAGCCTCTTTTTTAATTCCTCAAACGTCCTTTAGAAAAGGTTAAGATTTTCCAGTTGGCAATGCAGCATATATTGAACAGTTTCACTATTCTGTGTTTTAGAATAAAATTTCTTGTGTATGAGGAGTTTGATAATTTCCTATATTTTAATTCTGATGGCTTCAGTTTGCTGGAATTATTTTTTTCTGATCTGTGACCTTAACTTATTTGCTGATTTTATGATGTAACCAAATGAGAGTGAGAAAAAATGCTTATCTACCTTGTTTTCTTAATAATCTTCTGAACTAAATAAAGCCAATTTAGAAGATGCATGGCAAATTATTATTCTTTTAATGGTCAAGTGTTTTAATAATTTAATCAGTAATAACAGTGCATGCATCTGTGTGTAAGGGACTTCTTTTCCTTTGAGAATCCTCTGGAAAGTTAGCTATGGAGATGCAAGATTTACTTATTCAGAAAGTTTCCATCTGTATGTGTTTACCTTATTATTATGTTACACAGAAGGCAAGGAAAAAAAAAGTAAAAAGAAAAAAGGAGGGAATAAACTTCAAGTGTAATTAAAAACCCCTCAAAAACCCCCCCAAAAAACAAAAACAAAAACAAAAACAAACAAAAAAACCCCAAACTTTCTTAAAGAAACTCTCTTTGCAAAGCAAGGAATCTGCAAACAGCTTGTGAAGAAGAGAAATTACAGGATATGGATACAGTTTCCTCAGTCAATTTGATCTATGAAGACATTGATATAAGAGATTATTTCTAAGCACACATTTTAAGATTATTTCTTACTATCATATCCAGTGCCATGTGTATACATGTTTACAACAAATGTCAACTCTTGATGCCTGTACATGGTACCTATACTTAACTACCTAAGAAGCAATCAAAATCAGGAAAAATGAGTACTCATAATACACCTTTTTTTGTTTGTTTGTTTTATTTTGTTTATTTTGTGAACATTAAAACATTTTGTATTCATAATAGGTTTCATTCCCAAGTTAAAAGTACTTTGTAAATGACTAGTGATCACCAGTATCTTATTTAAACCTCCACTATAACTGTAATTTGAAAGGAACCTTTAAAAAAAAAAAAAAAAAATATATATATATATGTATACATACTTTTAAAAAGAGAGTTGATCCACGTGCTGCAGACAACCTTCACACAAATATACATTGCAGCACAGCTGATACCTAGCCCTGGCAAAGTGAATTCATACAGTTCAGTCTAAATATTATTTTCAAACAAAGGCTTCTCAAAAATATAACTTTACTTCTTCTTCCTTTTCAGGCTCTACCACAGAATTGCCTAGATTGGAAAAGACCTTTAAGATCATCAAGTCCAATTATCAACCTAACAATGACAAGTCCTCGACAAAACCATGTCCCTAAGCACTATATCTACACGGCTCTCAAATAACTTCAGGAATGGGGACTCCACCACTGCCTTGGGCAACCCCTTCCAATGTCTGATAATCCTTTCAGTAAAGAAATTCTTCCTAATATAAAATCTAAACTTCTCTTGGTGCAACTTGAGGCCATTTCCTCTTGTCCTATCACTTGTTACTTGGTTGAACAGACTGACCCCCACCTCTCTACATCCTCCTTTCAGGTAGAAAGAGACAAGGTCTCCCCTCAGCCTCCTTTTCTCCAGACTCAAGAACCTCAGTTCTCTCAGCTACTCTACATAAGACATGTGCTCTAGACCGTTCACCAGCTTTGTTGCCCTTCTCTGGACATGTTCCAACACCTCCATATCCTTCTTGTAGTGAGGGGCCCAAATCTGAATAGAGCACTCAAGGTGCGACCTCACCAGTGCCGAGTACAGGGGTAAGATAATTTCCCTGGTCCTGCTGGTCATACTATTCCTGATACAGGCCAGGATGTCACTGACCTTCTTGACCACTTGGGCATGCTGCTGGCTCATGTTCAGCTGGCTATCAATCAACACCCCCAGGTCCTTCTCTGCTGAGCAGCTCTCCAGCCACTCATCCCCAAGCCTGTAGCACTGCTGGGGCCAAAGTGCAGAACCCAGCATTTGGCCTTATTGAAACTCATGCGATTGGTCTTGGACCATCAATCTAATCTGTCTAGATCCCCCTGCAGAGCCTCCCTACCCTCAAGCAGATCAACACTTCCACCCAACTTGGTGTCATCTGCAAATTTACTGAGGGTGCACTTGATCCCCTCATCCAGATCACTGACAAAGTTGCTAAAGAGGAGTGGACCCAGTACTGAACCCTGGGGAACCCCACTCATGACCAGCCACCAACTGGATTTAACTCCATTCACTACCACTTTTACCCAGCAAAGTATATGCCCATCCAAGCTTGCTAAAGAGGAGTGGACCCAGTACTGAACCCTGGGGAACCCCACTCATGACCAGCCACCAACTGGATTTAACTCCATTCACTACCACTTTTACCCAGCAAAGTATATGCCCATCCAAGCCATGAGCAGCCAGTTGCTGCAGGCAAATGCTGTGGGAAACAGTGTCAAAGGCCTTACTAAAGTCCAGATAGACAACGTCCACAGCCTTTCCTTCATCCACTAAGTGGGTGACCATGGTGTTGAAGAATATCAGGTTAGTGAAGCAGGACTTGTTTTTCATAAACCCATGCTGACTGGGCCTGACCATTTGGTTGTCCTACATGTATTGCATGATGGCACTCAAGATATCTGCTCCATCAGCTCCCCCAGCACCAAAGTCAATCTGACAGGCCTGTAGTTTCCCGGATCCTCTTTCCGGCTCTTCTTGTAGATGGACAGCACATTGGCTAACTTCCAGTCTGCTAGGATGTATTTGGTTTGCATGGCAAGGTTTTGGTAGCAGGGCGGGGACCATAGGGTGGCTTCTGTGAGAATCTGCCAGAAGCTTCTCCCATGTCCGACCTGACACAGCCAATGCCAGCTGGCTCCATGAATGGACCCACCACTGGCCAAGGCTGAACCCATCAGTAATGCCTCTGTGATAACATAATTAAGAAATAAAAAAAGAATAGAGGGAAAAAAAAGCGGCACACTTTGCAGCTAGAGAGAGGAGTGAGAAGATGTAAGAGAAACAACTCCACAGACACCAAGGTCAGTGAAGAAGGAGGGGGAGGAGGTGCTCCAGGTGCCGGAGCAGAGATTCCCCTGCAACCTGTGGTGAAGACCATGGTGAGGCAGGCTGTCCCCTTGCAGCCCATGGAGGTCCATGGTGGAGCAGATGACCACCTGTAGCCCGTGGAGGACCCCACGCTGGATTGTGACTCCTTGGGAAGCCCGCGCTGGATCAAGTTCCTGTCAGGACCTGTGGC
>NW_010315636.1:0-10768 GCF_000700745.2 Antrostomus carolinensis
CCCTGGTCAAATGGTCTGGAAGGCTAGAGCCTTAGCCAGTCACTCTAAATCATACTAATTTGGTAAGGCACAGATACACACTGCTACTAACAGTATTTGCTAATATAATCCTATGAAGATCCTGTTATTTCTTCTGAAAATGGTACTTCAATCAGATCCACAAAATCTCAGATTCTCCCTATATATTTTAAATACAGAAACAAGAAAGTGAAGCATCATCAATAATTTTGTATACTTAGGGACCAATGTAGTTGGAAAGTCCCACTCCTTTCTATTGACTGTGTTAATGTACTATTGAACCTTCACAGACTTCATTAAAAGCCTCTAGAAAAATAAGCATATAATTTTAGGAATTACTATTCTCAAAAGCCATTAGACCCACAGGTGTTTTGTGTGATACTAAGGAAGCAGAAGAAAAGCAAAAGAAAAAGACTAATAAATAGACAAATGCTATATCTAGGTAGGAAAGAAATGTATCAGAAAGCATGAATGAAACCGAAAAATGCCCTACGGAATTTCTAAGCTGCGGCTATGGCTTAAAATTGGGCTTAAGGATTCTACATGAAGATTGGCTCTGCTACCAGAATGAATTTCTGAAGTGATGTACTTTAAACAATAAAATTGGCTCTTACCTGATTATAGAGATTTTATCATTTTCATGCTTTAGAAAAATCATTATAAATATGATATTTATTAGAATAAAACATAAATACTGTCTTCTAATATATATCACAGAATCACAGAATAGTAGGGGTTGGAAAGGACCTCAGGAGATTATCTAGTCCAACCTGCCAAAGCAGGTTTCCTACAACAGGAATTAATATACCATATTAAATAATTTTAATTTTTATATTTTAGAATTTAATATACCATATTAAATTATCTAATTTTCAAAAGTGCTGAGTGTATCAACTTTTACTAAAGAACTTGACTGCATTGTCTGTCCCCTGTGTTTTATCTCTTTTCTGAAAGAAGATATTGGAAAGATGAAATTTTGATTGCTCATGTGAAGCTGTTAACTATATAGGATAAACTCAAATCAGCATCTACAACATAAACAGTGGCAAGTCAACAATATGATAATAATATTAACCTGCCTCCACCTTATTCAACTAGAAATCATTCCTTGGATCAGTGAGTTGGCCTTTTTATCTGCCACAGAAATTAGGTCCTGGACTTTTCTACTGAGAAGGTATGCAGTGCCAATAACTAGTAATAATCACTTTAGTTACAATGCAGTCTGGGTTTATGTCAAAATAAAATTGCAAAGAGGTGCCTGTACCTGAAATAGCCATCAGCAGATAAAGACAAAAACTAATTGCTACATCCTCAAAAGGGTTATAAAGGGAAGAATTTGTGTAGACAAAAGGAAACAGATTCCTTTTGATACCTGTGTTCTACTTCATGATTTTTTTTTTTTTTATCATGACATTTTCTAATGATATTTTTAGTGGGAAACTATTTTTGTTCTTTTAAACTTTGCAGTTCCAGTGTGGTGCAAATCACTGTCCCTATGGGAAAAAAAGTTCTGAAAATCAGAAAAAATCTCTGGTGACAGAGGAAAGCAAATCACAATGGTCATGGAAACAGTCACAGAAAGTTATGAGTTCTCACTATGCAGGAACTCCTATCATATACTAGCGCAGAAAGCGTAAACCTTTTTTTGAGAGATTAACAAAATTTGTCAGGAGGCCCATAAAAAGTTACAAACAGTAAGTGCTATAGACACACAAAAAACATCATTCTTGCAGATCTGGGATGATGAAGTAAGAAATTTTGGAAAATTTGGAAGAACATACCTGTGGAACTGCCATCATCTGGATTGTGTATACTACTGAATTACGTGAAACCTTATGAGGACAGGTGGAAGAGAAGAATTAAGTTCTGTTATTAAGCCAATAGATAATATTTCAACAAAGGTGAACAGAATAAGCAAAACACAGTCCTCTAAACTCTTTTGTTGTCATGTGCAACAGAGGAATATTGATTCTGAATTCAAATGAAACTATTGTGAAATTAGACATTAACTTAAACACCAATAATACTAGAGTGAAAGTGAAAGATTTATTCATATTAACATTACTTTGTCACAGTTTATTTACTAAGAATGAAATCTACATATAAATTGAAGGAATTAATATTGTTTAAAAAAGGCTGGAATAATGTGTTTCGTTACAACAACCAATAACATGAAAATGAATAAATAGATTAAAAACTACAAAGCCAGCCTAACATAAAAAAAAAGCACAAGAAATCAAATAAAATCAATCACCTCATAGCCTTGATTTATGCATTCTCACTGACCCTTTGTTATTTTGTTTTGCCTGAATCTGCATGAGTACAGGGTACTAATTCCGAGCAAATTCAGTGGTACTCTGGAATGAAAAAAAAGATTGTGTTTTCAGTCCATATGATTTACCTGTTATATATTAATGTCCCAGAAGAAAAAAAAACAAACAAAAAACAACACACAAAAACTGACAGTAGTGGGTTGCCTCGGGCTAGATGCCAGGTGCCTACCAAGCTGCTCTATCACTCCCCCTTTTCAACTGGATGGAGGAGAAAAATATGACAAAAGGCTTATTACTTGAGATAAGGACAGGGAGATCACTTGGCATTACCATCATGATCAAAACTTGACTTGAGGAAATTAATTTAGAAACAAACAAAAAACAACACACAAAAACTGACAGTAGTGGGTTGACTCTGGCTAGATGCCAGGTGCCTACCAAGCTGCTCTATCACTCCCCCTTTTCAACTGGATGGAGGAGAAAAATATGACAAAAAGCTCATTACTTGAGATAAGGACAGGGAGATCACTCGGCAATTACCATCATGATCAAAACTTGACTTGAGGAAATTAATTTAATTTATTACCAATCAAATCAAAGTAAGATAATGAGAAAAAAAAAAAATGAGGACATGGGCACAGATATCTCTTAGTAGAATATGACAGACATGTTGTTTACCTGAAAAAAAAAAGGATGCAGTTTGTGCCACTGATCATCTTCTTCCATAGCAGTCCAGTGCATAGGGTATGTCAGCTTTCAAGATGTTTGTGAAATTTTAGATGCTTAACTTTTAGATATTTGACATAAACTATCACAGATTAAGTCCACATGAAAACACTTGTGGAGATGCACCTATCTACTATATTATTTCTTTCCTAAGCAAAGGTTTCTATAAAGCCAGGAATCACAACCTAAAATTACATTCAGGTCTTGGTACCAAAGTTGCCTTGCTCAAGGCAGAGACTCTGCAGTTCACAGTGTGAATGTTTGTTATTTGCTCTGAAAAAACATATAAAGGTACTGTTCTCTCTTCCTCAAAGAACAGTAATGTCTGAACACAGAGCTGTTGTTTGTAAGCCTGGGCAGCTCATAAAACATAATGTAGATATAATTGTTTGACTCTAAATGAAGGCAAGGAATGACCTGGAGAATTACGTTTATCCACGTTGTTTGGCTGTCTTACTAACTGTGTTACTTACTACAGATCTTTCCAAAATAATGTTCACACATAGTTCCAATAAAATACTCCCAAAATTCAATATAGCCTGTGTAAGGGCACAGAGATTTTTGTTTGATTGCTGGAAAATGGAAAAGCGTGGTTTTATCACAACTGTCCATTAAGACACCGTCATGCAGCAATGCATGTACCCATTTGAGTGGAACAAGCATTGACCTGAGACTAAGAAGTATTCCCAAGTGTTCCTTGTCAAATATTTCAGCTCTGCAGTTCTCTTCCACTGATAGTCTTCTATTGTCCACATTGCTTCAATAGTAGTTTGCCTCTAGAGTCTCCTTTGGAGTGAGATATTTCTGCCCTGTAAAACTCTAGAAACTGAATTATTACATGCCATGACTGTATCAGGTTGGGCTTCCTTCCTTTTAGGCTTCTGATACTCTCCCAACAACTTTGTACTCTCAAATACATCTACATGACCTCATGTGTCCACACAGAGCGTCCGACATAAATGTTTGGAATCTTACTATAAAAATGTCTTTTTATGACTGCAGAACAGTCTGTGTATTATTTCAGATAAATATTTGGAACATAAAGAAACCAAAGCCAAAAATGAAAACCAAAAGCATGTAGAAGAATGTTTCTGTAATAGTTCACAAAGGACTGTGAGATGCAAAAAAGATTAAAATGCTGGGTAGGTGAACAGACATTGAGATTGCTATGCTTAATTAAGGTGAATGTGAGTCACTCTGTACAAGTGACCTCAGAGCCTGATCTCAGTCATTTCCTTGTTTTGCTTAACTACTACTAGTAGTTAAACAAACTAAAGTTAGACTGTTCTTCTGTGTATTGCAGTTACAGGTGCTGAACATTCACTTAAGCAGTGTCATACATTTTATTATAATCTAAGCATCTCTAAAAACCACAGATTAAACAATCCCATACGCAAATGCACTGGATACTGATCCTGGAGCTAACAGTCCAAATCGGCTTTCTGACATACGTGCTGACACCAGTGTTCAGTACATAGGCCAGCAGTCACAGATATTTTTATTAAAAATCACAGCCAAGAACGCTAGTCATTTTCCATGAGATGTCAAATAGTTGACAAATGATTCTGGAACACTTCTCCAGAAGGTGAAAAATCTGGATTCAGTCTATTGCTCTTCTTAAGGCTTTCCAAACCAATAGCTTTCATGTCCCATTTGCTGAAGTTATCATTAGGGCAGTGTGGCAAAAATGTAAGATTCATCAAATTAGTGAGAGGACAAAAAAACCAGAATATGATTCTGTAGTAACAGGAAAATTCCCAATGAAGGGTGTTACTCTGGCTTCTGAACACCTTCCAGAGCTCTAAAAATATATTAAGCAATGTGTCTTTAACATGGTGTATGAACGTGTGCAAAAATGTACAAACAAGGATTAAAAGCCTTCAGTTACACAAACACATTGCCAGGAAGGCTGCAGAAGTAGGGACCATTTTTTTTTGTCTTTTCCTGTTCTTACATTTCTTCTTACAGGTGGGCACACAGTGGCACAGCTTGAACAGGAAAAATGAGAGACAACATTTCAGGCAAGTTCTTTTAGCATTACAGTCAGTTAAATGAGGAACTGCTGTTTCTGTGTAGCATACTGGTTTAGGAGGTTTTTTTTGTTTGGTTGTTTCGTTTTTTAGGGGGTTTTTTTGTTCACTTGGTTTGCTTTGCTGTTGGGTTTTTTTTGTTTGATTGTTTCGTTTTTTAGGGTTTTTTTTTTTTTGTTCACTTGGTTTGCTTTGCTGTTGGGTTTTTTGTTTGTTTGTTTGGTTTGGTTTTAGTTTTGCTTTTTGTGGTGGATTTTTTAGTTTGTTTTTTTTTTTGTGTAGCTTGTCAAAAAATACCAATTTTTGTCCATATATTGTCCAAGAAACCTAAGAATTTAACCTGGCTCTACGACTTCCACTCCTCCAGCCACATCTTGGCCTCTAGTTGTAAATTTGGGCACAGATAAATAATGTGAAAGAGAAATTAACTAAGACAAGATGGTTACTGATAAGGAGACTACGCTAATCAAGGTATGAGATTATAAACAGCACAGAAACACTTAATTAGAATTGGCAGCAGCTTATTGTTAGATGCTAAATGAACAATTTTCATGCTACATTTTTTTATTCTTTCATACAACAGACTATTCTTTATCTATCCACAAGATGGCACCAGCAGATTGAATAAAGTTTAATCCTGTGCGTGGCCATAGACACACACTGACATTTTTGTTTCTTCTGCATCTCTGTCTGCGAAGTGGCAGAAATACAATGTGTGGCACGAACCCAGCAATCTGCATCTGTCAAACACTTTGAACTGATACATAGCTTTTATAAAGAGTAAAGGCAGTACTCATCTCAGTTTGATTCAAATAAGCATTTTGTCACATATTAGACGAGTACTTAAAAATATATATTTTCTAAAAAATACCTCAACCATTATTTTAAAATATAGGCTCACTCCCAGGGAAGACCATTTCTTCAGTAACAATATTTGAGTTCACTGCTTGATGTTCTTTTACAGATAGAGTAATATACATGTTATTAAACAGCCCAAAGTTTCATAAATTTAAAAGATCTGCCAAGGTTCATAAGGGTCAACATCATTTTAAATGGATTTCTGTATAAATGGGAAAAAGTTTATTATAAGGCTACTACAGACGAACTTAGAGTTGATGACAATATTTTTTTTTTTTAGTTTCTACTTTTTATTTACTAATTTTAAGGAAAGTTTTAGTTTCTGTAATAATATAAAACATATAATGAATGTTTGTATTACTCCCCTCTGGGAATCTTGCACATGAAAATAAGTTATTTGGAAATTGTAATAAGGTTCTTAAGACTTATATATTCATAAATATCTGTAACAAAGAGATTTATTTTTAAAAAAAAGATTAATTTAACATCTTCAAGATGATTGTACTGTAGAAATTGTAGAAAGATTTAGCTTCCACAAAGGAAAAAATCTGAACCTTTGTAAAATGAAGGTAAATAATTAAGTTTCAAAAATAATGTGATTTACCTCAGAACTGAGATGCTTGTCTTTTTTTTTTACAAAAGATAGAGTTTACACACATAATAAAAATATGTATGAAATATATAAAACAAAGTAAGATTCTAAGAAAAAGAGAAAACATAATAATTTCATACTGAAAAGAAGCAAAAGTAATTTTAAAACTTGTTTTACAACACACTGCAAATGCCAATCGTATGTAGATAATATTATTTGCCACAGCTGCCAAAAGTAAAGAGAAGCATATAGTAAATCAGAAATATGTTCTAGTAAGGCCTGAATGCTGAATGAGATAATTTATCCTTTTCTTCCAAAAAATCACAGGGAAACATATAAAAGCAAGTTCTGAATGCTCATAAGATACAACCTGGTGACTAGTATGATTTAGCGTGCAAAGAGTAAATGTAAGTTATTATATAGCAAGCATTCTGTTTTACTTGAAGTTGGAGTAAGTCAAACTGACAGCGTATTTCTCGTCAGTTCAAACAGAATTTAAAGAGCACGTTAAGTAAAAAAGAATTGGGCACAATTCTCTAATCTGTTCCTGTGTGACAATCTCCTTGACTGCAGAGGTGTTGCGTATAAAATAGTTACAGGCATGCTCTAATGCCTTAATTCCAGTTCAGGAGAGCTCCAGAACTTATTCTTAGACAAATTACAACTTTCAAAATTTAATCTAGTCTCATTTTAATTTGCTGTTTTGAACTGGACACCACATCATGATTTGCTCGGTACAAGGATTTAGTATTCTGGCATGGTTTTTTTCCTTATTTCTAGTGACTGCATCATATGTAATCAACAGTAATTCTGTGATTTTTTTTTTTTTTTCTGGTGTCTAAAATTATGGAAAAATCTTTCAGAAAGAAACCTGATTTTAACACTGTGAATTGCAGACAATTTCACATAACTGAGGGAAATGTGTAAATTGCACTCAGAACTCATACTGGTGTAGTAGAAATCAGAAGAGAGACCTTAGTGCCAAAGTTCTCTTTTTAACAGCATCTAAAAAAGATTTTAAGACTAGAAGTATGTAAATCCCTTTGTGGAGTCATAGAAATAATTTCACAAAGTTTCTGGTCTATATTTTTAAAGCATTCATGCTCTAGTAGGTAAGTCTAGTCAGAATATATCTTTCTTTTTAAATGCCAATATCAATGTAGTCCGTGATAAAGAGAGTTCATACATTTCAAATATTATCACTGTAGAGTTTACCCATATATCTTTTGCATTAACACATGCTCTTCAGCCTTTTTTAATTACCACAAAATGTGTGGAATCTCTATAAGGATGAGCAGTCAATGTCACACTATGTAAGGAACTGCTCACTAGTGCGGTTAAAAGGTTTGTTTCTGTTTCTTGGAAAGAAGCATTGCTTTTTACAGTGCTAGTTAGTTGTAGGAAATCTCAGTCTTTTCATAGCTTAACTAAGCTGGGAGTGTCCTGGTATGTCCCACTGTAAGGGAGATGTTTTAGAAAATACTGTCAGCTTGGTTGCATGTTTTTAAACAATGACAATGAGGGTCTGCAGACAGATATAATAAAATAAGTTTCTTAAGAGAGTGTCTTTACTTCATTGTTCTCTAGGGTCCATACAGGCACAGCACTGTAAGTGCCATTCCAGTCACTCTCTGTTGAATTTTTTTTTTAAGATAGATGGAAATAATAATAATAAAAAAATGCTTCATCTTTCAAAAATTTTATACATAGCTTGAAGTCCATAACGTGTATAGTCCTATGTATAAAAACTAGTGTTAAACAATAAAATGCAAATTCAAGCATGTAAAAGCCAGGAAACAACAGAATTAAGATTTCCCTTTCCCATAAATGTCCCTGTTAAATAGGAGGTATATTACATGTACGTCTTTAACTACTTTCCATTTTCTTACAATGCACTTCTCTTATTTGGCACATAGGATGGATGGCAATGACAGGTTGTTCCCAGCTCCTCCTTTGTTTAATGTACACTACCAATGCAGAATTTCTACATTTTATTCAAGATACATAATGAAAACAAAATGGCTTATATCCTGATATTCCCACTCGCTCTTACAGTTCTTTTTGTGAGAGTATTTAAATGCTTCATATCTACTAAGAGGCATAGTTACCCAGTACCTCTTTGGTGCTTCAGGAAGAGGTTATTAACCTTTCTTGGTGTTACACACAGCAAACTCTAACTTCCATTTAGATATTTAATTTGAATGCAAAGTGCTGTAGAATGAGAAACTCTGCTGTTGCTCATGATGGAGAGTTCCCATTTATCCTGTCTCTTTAAAACCTGAAATAAAACCACATTCGGAATGTTTTTAGTATGACAAAAACTAAAATTTCAGTATTGTTTACACATTTTTCAGTTTTCAAACCCAGAATGGTTACACCATCAGACCCTTCTGAGCACATGAGAAATTCATGAAATATCCTTTCGTTTAAATAACAGGTACCAGATGTCACAGCAAGTAAACTATACCTCAGCTGCCTGTAGGTTAGCAAATTCCCTGTGTTCAACATTGCTTAGATTAATTGGCAGGCCATTTGTTTTTGACGCGTTGCTATTTGCACTGCAGGGCCGATACAGAACAGTCTCAGCTACATGATTTCTTCAAAGACTACTAAAAATAAAGCTTCAGCTTTAACAGTGACCCCCCTCCCAAAACAAACCCCTACAAAACCCAGCATGCATATTTATGGTTTATTCTTCAAATATGTTTCTTCTGCATCTAACCCACAAATAAAAGTGTTTTCAACAATGCTGTCTTAAGATATTTTAACAGCCAAAAACATTTTTAATTGCTAAATGTCATTTAAATTTTAAAAAAATATTTATTTATTTATAACAGGCACATAAAGCTAATAGTACAGACTCCATCTCTCACAGTGTTTTTCTGCAAAGGTAGTTCTAAATGCAGTGCCCATAATGTTTCTTCAAAACAAGGGTGGGAAAAAACTCAAAAAGAGGGCCTCAGAATGATTTTGCAGCCAGATGTTTGATAGCAACAGCTATCTCTAAATGTCCACTGTTGCAGTGTGAGTGCTTGATCAAGATTAGTTGAGACCTGACAGGCTGTCCAGGGCAACCTCATGTAAAGTCAGCTCTATGCCATTGTCATAAAGCCTTCCCTCTGACTCCTCTGGGAGGGCGTGATGGGTTTGGTACTCAGAAAGCCATGTAGGAGGTAGCCTGGTTGGTGTTGCTGGCAATGTGCATCTTGTGAGCCAGAAGTCCTGGCATACACAGAGGCCTGTCAAGTCAGTGATACTATAACATCTTTGGCTCCAGTCAGTTGGATTCTGGAGCTCTGGTCTGTCTGCTGAAGCACCTACATCTGCCCTGTCACTGATCCTTCTCAAACAACTGCTTGGGACAAACCAACTGGGGAGGGTAGGCAGGACTGGTGTGATGTCTTCCTTCTGCAAAAAGTACTGCTCATTAGCCAGCTAATCCTTTCCATGCTGTCGTGCTCTCTCAGTACATCTGTCCTCTTTGAACCAGATCTATTCCCAGAAGAAAGTTATAGACTTTTCATAATAAGGGTTGTACTATGTCTTCTCAAGGGTATTGAGTCTGCCCTTTGAAGAACAAGGACAAGGCCTGGGACACATACAGTCTGGTCAAAATCTTCCACTTTAATACTTTTCAGAGATTCTTCTGTGATATAGGTACTGCAGAGAGAAAAATGCCAATGTGTGTCTTCTTCTGCTACCTCTAAGAGCTCAAATATGATCAATAACTGTTTAGTACAGGAGGTTACTCTGAACAAGGGTTGCCCGTGTTGTCAGGGCATGTAAATTCTCCAATATTGCTAGGTCCCCATACCCACAAGCGTGAGGACACCCCTAGCTAAACTGCTTTTCCACAACACTCAGGTGTCAGGCAGTAGAAAATGCCCCCCACAGCAGGACATGCTAGACAATAGTCTAGGTCAGCAGTATTAAAACAGAAGACCTTCCACTCAGCAGGACTGGATGGATCATGAGCTACTCGCACATTTCACGGAGTGTCCCAACTGCAACATGTTGCATCCTTTCATTAGGTTTGAGGACCTCATTAAATCCTGCAACTTTCTACTCTCTTCAGTAACTCAGAAGAAAGGGTGGCCACTGCCTGCTTTTCACCTTTGAAGTGTCTCTGCCTTATGAGCTTCCCTGCATCTCTCTCTGAGATGCACTTTTGCAGGCTGTATTGGGTTTGCGTGGCAAGGTTTTGGTAGTGGGGGGACATAGGGTGGCTTCTGTGAGAAGCTGCCAGAAGCTTCCCCCATGTCCAACACAGC
>NW_010315636.1:10999-26622 GCF_000700745.2 Antrostomus carolinensis
GTGGTGAAGACCATGGTGAGACAGGCTGTCCCCCTGCAGCCCATGGAGGTCCATGGTGGAGCAGATGACCACCTGTAGCCCGTAGAGGACCCCATGCTGGAGCAGGTGGATGCCTGAATGAGGCTGTGACCCCATGGGAAGCCCAAGCTAGAGCAGCTTCCTGTCAGGACCTGTGGCCTCGTGGAGAGAGGAACCCACGTTGGAGCAGGTTTGCTGTCAGGCCTTGTGACCCCGTGGGGGGACCCACGCTGGAGCAGTCCCTTCCTGAAGGACTGCACCCCATGGAATGGACCCAGGCTGGAGCAGTTTGTGGAGAACTGTCAGTCATGGGAAAGACTCACATTGGAGAAGTTCGTGGAGGACTGTCTCCCATGAGAGGGACCCCACACTAGTGCAGGGAAGGAGTCCTCCCCCATGAGGAGGAAGAAGTGGCAGAAACAATGGGTGATGAACAGACCTCAAGCCCCTGTCCCCCTGTGCCACGGGGGGGGAGGAGGTGGAAAATTGGGAAAGGAATTAAGCCCAGGAAGAAGGGAGGGGTGGGGGAGGTGTTTTAAGATTTGTTTTTACTTCTCATTATCCTCTGATTCTGATTGGTAATAAATTAAATTTGCTTTTTCACCCAAGTCGAGTCTGTTTTGCCAGTGCCAGTAACTGGTAAGTGATCTCTCTCTGTCCTATCTCCACCCACGAGCTTGTTGTTATATTTTTCTCTCCCCTGTCCAGTTGAGGAGGGGGAGTGATAGAGTGGGCTTTGGTGGGCATCTGGCCTCTAGCCAGGGTCAACCCACCACAGATGTGTAGCACCCAGCTAGCTTACCTCCAAATGTCACCTTGGAAACACATATTTGAGTTCATGATCCACTTAATTTTCTTGTCATATCTGATTTTATATATTATAAAAGTAATATTTTTGGATTAGATGTTCTTAGTCTATTCAGTCATTCATTGCACAGAAACTATTCTGTATTTTGCTGTCTTTTTCTGGATTTTTTTCCAAATCTATTGCATACTTTTTTAGAATCAGAACTGCTAACATTATTCAAGGTGTGGGAAAGTCAGCTAACATCATTATGGCGGCTTGTGTTTTGTTCTGTTTTTTTTCTCCTAATAGTGCTTAATATTTTTTTTTTTGTTTTTTCTGACCACTGGTATTATTTAACTGATATTACAGGGAATGTTTTTTTTACCACCCCCAAGATATCACTCTTGGGAGGTAATGGTTAGAGCCATATAATTTTATATGTGGTTTATATAGGTTTAGAGCCTATAATTTTATATGTGAAATTAGGATTGTTTTTCTCCCATGTACATCACTTTACATCTATTTACACTGAATTTCATTTGTCACTTCATTGCCCTTTAAGTCTTACACAGTCTTTTTTCAATTCCTCACAGTCAGCTTTCATCCTCACTATCCTGAATAATACAGTATTGTCAGCAGCCTTTTTCTTTTCTGTGATCTCCTGCTTTCCAGGTCAATGATTAATATGTCTTACAGTATAGACCCCTGCTTACCAGCACTGATGACTTATCTCCACTTCAAGAACAGACAATTTACTCTTACTTGTGTTTTCTTTCTCTTAACTAGGCATTTATCTATGCAACAAATGGCTTTGCTCATGCTACCTAATTTACTTAAAAGCCTTGTGTGAGACACTTCATCCAAAGGCCTTTTGAAATCTATGTAAATGGAACAGTTTCTCCCTCCTCTTTTGGAACCTGTTAAAAAAATCGAAGTAAAATTTTCCACCTTCTGATCTTCAGTATCTAAGGCTCTTTAAAGTGAAAAGCTACATGAAACTTAGTAATTCAGATATTTCATCCTTCATTTCCTCTAGATCTCATACATGAATAGCATCTGGTGCTGGAAATACATTATTGTTCACTTGTAATTTTTTTTTTTTTTTCCATAAACTCTCCTACAGTCACTCAGTTTCAGACAAATCCTTGATAAGTCTCCTGCTGAGAGTAGCTCCCTAATGGGATTCTTCTCTCCCCTTTTTCTTCTGCAAGGATTACCACTGCTGCTTCTCAACAATGACCTTTTCTGGTTGTTTGTTTTCAGTACTCCTTTCATATTCTGATCATCAACTGGCCATTCAAACTTCTTGATCCTGATGTGTGTAAATAAAATAATACTCGCTTTATTTCCCTTTGCCACTTTTTTGTTCTTTTTAATTACTGTTTTATGCTTTCACATTTTATAATCCCTTCTATTTTCTTTTGAATGTAGGATATGACTTCAGCTCTTTGAAGGATGCCTTATTGTTTCTAGAAACCTCTCTTATATTACTATTCAATTTCACTTTATCTCTCTAGATCTAACTAGCTTCACGGAGGTATTATAATTAATGATCCTATATTGAGTCTGTATGAGGGGTTTTGGTTTTTTTTGGTTTTTTTCACTTGTGGAAAACTGTTTTTCTGAATTGCTACTGTGTGTAAAGTTGGGAAAATAACAGAAAAAAAACAACTATGTTTACTCTCTCAAGTGATCCAGAAAGCACTTTTATTAGGAAAGTCTTCTATACACACAATTGGAAATGGGTTTCTTAGCAGGTTTGTTGCAGTTGTTGTCCTTTCCGGTTGGTCAGGGCAGGGGGAAACTAGACTAGATCAGCTTAGATGCATAGGTTTAATTTTTCTTGCAAAATCTAAAACAGACAATAGAGATTTGAAGCTGATAAGAGAATGAAAGTCTAAACAATGGAAATGTGTCATGACATTTCTGGATAAGCAGTTGGGGATAAGCATTATTTCTCGGGCCCTGTGCCAGGAACTGTATATTAATTTTCTGCTTTGCTGTAGATGTTGTGAATGAAAAGTAGAGAGAAAAGGATGTGTTCTGAACATTTAAGAATCAGGTCTATATGTTTAATATTATTTCATATTGTCATTTTAACTACCACCTACTTTGAACTATTGTTATTTCCCCAGGCTGAAGTTGAAGTAATTTACAAAAGATTCAGATGGTTACCGGGTAAAGAGAAAAAGACCAAAGCATCAAATTTCACTAAGAACAATTCAGTAGAAAATCATATATGGTGAAGGCAATCAAAAATTAAAGTATCTTCCTAGAAAAGACTACAGTTAGAAATTCTTAACACCCTTTCATATAGTAAGAACACTAACATCCTAGATCCCAACTATTTCTCTGGAATCATATTCTACTTAATTAAAAATACACAGCTGTATTTTCTGTTTTTTTCTCCTTTATCATATCATTGTTTCATTCTTTGAAAGTGAGTGGCACTTACATTGTCTTGGAGTATGACTAGCATGACAGATAGGAAGCCATTTATTATTTCATCAGAAGTTATGTATTTCTGCTGACATGCATGTCAACTGCTGGTGCAATGAGGCCCTTCTGTTTGGGACCTTTTTATGATGCCACAAAAAAAAAAAAAAAAAAAAAAAAAGGAAGGCTGACTAATAATGAACTACATAATACAAGAAAGACTATTATACTTTTATAGTCTATATGATACACTTATTATCTTTACACTATATTAGTTTTTACATTGTCTTATCAAGTATTTTAGTTTACAGTGTAGATATAATGGAATATCCTGATTAGTAGTTAAAACTGTGTCCACATTTGCTCAACTTAAAATGCTTTGACTTCAGTAGGGTCCAGACTTAATCTTGACAGACAGGCTAGGTTCTATATAAGTAGCTCATACAATGGTGGCAAACGAAGCAAGATAATGCAATTTTTCGGGGACTGACAAAAGGGAGTAAGTCTGGTTTTCTTTCCTAGTACTCAGAGGGGTATATTAGAATGAATCTTATTCACTGAATGCAGTGTGTTGGTCCATACTGACACCTGTGCTTCAGTTAAACTGAGTTTGATTAAATAGAAATTCAGCTTGAAGGCATTCTTCACAGATAAAAAGTGTTTGTCACTTGCCTCTGGCAATGTAATTTGTATTAGGGCCTCAGCAAACATTAAAAGTGAAAAAATTCTTGTTTCTTATACTCCAAACCTCCAAATTAACTGAGAAGAGTTACCAGAGAGCCCCATCTGTACACAGCTACCAGTTAGAGCTTGAAATTTGCTCTGAAATCAAAGGAACATATCAGAATACTCAAACATCTTAAAGCTTTCTGATTTAAAAAATGTGCTGCCTAACAACAAAATTTAAGAAATAATGAAGTCTTCTCCTGTTAACATAAACAGCAAAACAACAGCAATGTGAACTGTAATGAGGAAAATACAATGTGGTTTGAAATTACCAGAAAATAATTTTTAGCTTTTTTGATGGATTAGCCTTGGTTAGTAGACAAACAACCACCCAGCTGCAGGTGGGTGTCTGGCCTATGAGCTAAGAAAGCTCATAGGTCTTGACCTACAAGCAAAAAAAGCTAGTAGGTCAAGATAAAGACAGGGAGTTTGATTACCAATTACTGTCATGGGCAAAACAAACTGGAGCAAAATTAATTTAATGTCCTGCCAATTAAAACAGATTAATGTAGTGAGACACAAAAATATTAAAACAACATTTTTCTTCCTCTCATTCCTATGGCTTTGGTTTTTTTTAACTCACAACTCCTTTCCCCACTCCTGTGCAGCGCAGTGGGGTAGGGGATGCGTGATTAGGGTGAAAACAAACACATACTGCAGAATCAGTGATGTCTCTGGTTCTCATTCTTCCTCACACTTCTCCTCTCCTCAGCTGTGGGCTCTCCACAAGCTGCAGTCTTCCGGGGAGGGGCGGGGAAACAAACAAAAGGCAAACCAAACCACAACAACAAAAAACTCCAGTGTGATCTCTTCTATGGGCTGCAGAGGAATCTCTGTTCTGGTGCCTGGCACACCTCTTACCTCTCCTTCTTCTCTCACTTGGGTGTCTGCAGGGCTGTTTCTCACTTTTTTTTTTTTTTTTTTTTTTTCCTTCTTTTTTTCTCCAAGGCACCACCATCTTGGCTGAGGGGCTCAGCTGTGCCCTGTGGTGGGTTGGTTGGAGCCAACTGGAAACAGCTGTGTCCAGTGTGGGGAAGCCCCAGCCTCTCCTCACAGGAGCCACCCTGCAGTCACCCAGTGTCATCACCTGGCCCAAAACACCCAATATAGATTTATATTTTGAGATAATTTCAGTGATTATTTAAAATCTCCCAAAGAATACTGACTGTTCAATTTTTTTTTTTTTCTTTTCAATGTAGCTTGTTTCTAATGGAGGGATTTGCTTACCTTCTTGAAATAAGTGAACAGTCTCCCAGATATTTCTTTATGTCTTATTTTTCACCCTTTTTTTTCAAAATATTTTCAGGTTTATATTAAAAAGATATATAGACAGTAAAGAAAAAAGAAACAAATTCAGAAACATCAAAATTTTGCAAAACTATGGAGCAATGCAGGAAATATGAGAAAAAAAGGACAAAACAAGTACGAAAAATAAGGGGAGAAAAATTTATAATAGCAGTTGCACTGGTGAGTTAAAATAAACTTTTTCACTTAAACTGAAACATAGTTGAATACTATTACATTTTGTTTCAAAATCTTTCTTCCCAATTTGACTCAAAACTTATAGTGTACTTGGGTGAACAGTATAGTGTTTGGGTGAGTGGTACAGTGCTAGCATCACAGTTACCAACTTCCCTTAGAGTTCCATTTGGTGATTTTGCATATATTACATACACAAGCTATAGGGAAATCTTTACAGTTTAATTTACAAGAAGAAAAAAAAATACATTACAGTAGAATCCAAACTAGTAAACTGATTCAGAGGTGTATTCTGTTTTGCAATTTCCCACAAATATTATGCATGAAGAGCTATTGCATTCTGAAAACTAGAATTAGTCTTTGTTCAGATATTACAAATAGCAAAACTGTTGTTTCAACTAGTTCTGACATTTTTATTTTTTTTACTTTTTTTTTTACTGCTGTGGATAGATTACTAGATGTTATAAAAAAGCAAAAGATTACTGAATTTGTAGTATATCTACATCCTTCATAGTACCTCTTGTAGGTATTTCTTAAATCAAATTTGAATTCAAAGGACATTGAAAAACTACTTAAGGATCAGGTTCTTAAGTGTTAATTTATGTAAAACTCATTCTTCAGAATGAAAATCTTTGTGTTTTTGTCTTTGATATCTCTTGTCAGATTTAATTCCAGGCAGGCCTTGGCCTTCCTTGCTGCATCCCTGCATACTCTGACAACATCCCTATATTCCCCACAGATGTCCAGTCCCTTTTTCCACATTTTGTAAACTTCCTTCTTCTGACTGAGTTTTTTCCAGAAGTTCCTTGCTCATCCATGCAGTCCTCCTTCCTCCTTTGTTAGATTTCTTACTCTGAGGGATGCAGATATCTTGAGCTTGGAGGACGTGTTGCTTGAAAATTAACCAGGTCTCTTGGGCCCCCCTGGACTGCAGAGCCTTAGCCCATGGGATTCCTCCAAGCAGCTGTTTGAAGAGGCCAAAGTTAGTCCTCCTGAAGTCCAAGGTGGCAATCCTGCTGACCCCTCTTCTGGTTTCCCAAGAACAGAAAACTATCATTTTGTGATCACTGCACCCAAGACAGCCTCCAACCACCACTTCACCCACCAGTCCTTCTCTTTTAGTGAATAACAGGTCCAGTGGGGCACCTTCCCTGGTCAGTTCCTTCACCAACTGTGTTAGGAAGTTGTCTTCCACACAATCCTGAAACCTCCGAGATTACCCCCTCTCCTCTATTGCAGTTCAATACTCTCACATGCCCCTAGCAACATTAGCAATGTAATATTTTAAATTTTATTTATTCTTTTATTTAAATGCAGAAAACATATTATGAAAATTACTTAATATATTCACTTATCCAAAAACTCATTCATGATAAATTACATGGATCACTACTTATGCAAAGTTAAGCACCTAAATTTGGCCTAGACCATCAGACACATATAAGAAAATATTTATAAGCATCTGAGAATCTGATTTAAGTTTTAGATTCATATATCAACTAATCAGACAAGAGTGATTTGAATTTTAAATTTGTTTTTTCACACTACTTTTAAATTGTTTACAAAAATAATTCAGAAAAATATTTTATGGACACTGTGAAATTATTAACACATTTAAGAGTACTTTAACTTGTCCACAGAGAATTCAAGAACAGGGAGAGGTGAAATTCAATGAATAAATTAGAAAAAAACATTCTCGTCTTCAGTTAGAATGCACAGATCAGCAAATTTAGGGGGCTTTTTTAAGTGCTTACATTGATTAATACATCATCCCAACATTTTCTTTAACTAGTATAGTCTTAGGGATGCTATGTGTAGTTGTTAATGTGTGTCAGTCATTTCTATTGTATGCTAATGTGGTCAAACAGTTTATTGAAACAGGGCATTACAATTAAGTTTTAAGATTATCTTGCTGTTATTCTTTATATTATGTAACATATTATTTGTGTTTTCCCACTTTTTAGATATGGCAGATACAAATAATTGAAAAGATCACTAAAAATAATGTAATTTCATAATTAAGCAGTTCTTAAGATTAAGTAGAAAGACATGTAAAGAGCTGAACTGATTTCTACACAAAAGAATTCAAGAAAAAAAGTAATTTGCATAACCAGATAGTACTTGAAGTGTTCCAAGTCTTGGGTAGAAATCTTCTTTATGCTGAGTGTCTAGCTGAGTGTCAGTTAAATCCCATTTTTAGGTGGTAATTGGATTGTACAAAAACCTTGTGCTGAACTACTGCACAGGTAATTACACTTTTTAAAAGAAACAATCAATTTCAACTGAAACAATTTTCACTTCCGACTACTTTAGTGGCTTTAAATTGTTAAGCAAATCGGAACATAGCTACAAATTTTGGAGAAAGAAAGTGTCTGTTCTGTAAAAGTGCAATTTTTATGAAAATGCACTACAACTTATAGGAATACAAGAAATTTTATTCAACTAGCAAGCATACTTAAATGAGTTAAGAAGTTAAAATGGAATCTTCCCTTCATTATACTGAGACCTCCTTAATACTATTCAAAAACAGCTGATGAGAATCATGTTTTAATGGTTTTAGAACTCTGTTTATGAATAATTATTGCTGGCAAAAAAACCCCAAAAAACAACAAAGTCCAGGTAGGATGTCTGAATAATCTCAAAACTCTGTTTATGGGTGGATTTTTCTGCACCATCTCATTAATCCATGAGTATAAACCTAGGTGAAGAGACCTTGAGATGAAGTGAAGAAACAATTTTGACAGTCTTAGAACTCTTCCATAAGTGCTCAACAATGCAACCATTTCTTAATTATATATGTTAAAATAGAAAAAGCCATGTTTCTATGTGATTGGTAAGATATCTAAATCTAATGTGGGAAATAATTAAAACATTTGTGTTAGTTTACATGTATAAAGACTAACATAAGGCAACTATTTACCTGATTTAGCAACATGATTACCTTGTCAGATACGAAATATGATTACAAGGGGAAGCTTTGTGATAAATGAAAAGACCATTTACTTGGAGAATACACATAATTGGAGTAGGAAAAATTGTAAATTCATGGACACACATGGGTATTACTTTGCTTGAAATATTTATGGGAATATTGTGTTGTCTAAATTTCATGATAACTGGTTGTTGAAAAGCTGACCTGTCTTTCTGTCAAGTTTTTGGTGCAAGACTATATTAACCTTGAATTCAGGATTATATCAATTCTCCTTGTGCTCTCCTCACACAGTACAGAAGTCTGTCATCTGCAGCAAGGATACATGAACAGATCAGCAGAAATTTTCAAGGATATTGACATAAATGAAAAAGTGAAAAAACCCATATCTTGTGAAAAAATAATGTTACAATGGTATGATAAGAAATTAAGTTAAAGGGTGAGGTCAGATTCCTTTATGCAATTAAAGAAATAGAAATAGAATGGGGTTTGGTTGCATTTTGGTTTTTAAGAAAAGCAGAACTAATAAAAGATTGTGCATATTAATCATTATATTATTAGTTTTTATTTTATTAACTTGAAATTCAAATAGTAATATTAAGGTCAGTCTCTATGAACACACAGTAATAAGAAAATCTAAAAAATACATTGCTCAAAAAGAAACAAATTGAATACTAACTTATATGGACAGGTATTTGTCTAATTGAAATTTTAAAAGACAACTTATAAATAAGACATTTTAAATCAGAAAGGTTATCACACTGACCCACAGAAATCAAAGGGACTCCACTGCTTAAGCAAAAATTATGGTATAAGCAACAGATGGACAGAACAGGAAAGAGAGAAAAAAGGTAATGTAGAGTTATATTTTAAGTATTTCTAAGATGTTTGTCATTTATTCTAGTTGATTTTTATGGATATTCTTGACAATACCCCACTCTTGTAAGACCCAAACTGGAGTACTAAACCCAGTCCTGGGGCCTCCAGCCCAAGACATGGACTCATTAGAGTAGCTCTAGAGGAGGGCCACAAAAATGATCAGAGGGTGGAACAGCTCTCCTATGAAGAAAGGCTGAGAGAATTGTAATTGTTCAGCCCAGAGAAGAGAAGGCTTTGGGGACACTTTATTGTGACCTTTCAATATATAAAGTGGACCTATAAGAAAGACAGAGTGAGACTTTTTATCAGGGCCTGTAGTGACAGGACAGGGGGCAATGATTTTAAACTGAAAGAGGGTAGATTTAGATTGCACATAAAGAAATGTTCATAGTCAGGTTGGACAAGGTTTTTTTCTAGTGAAAGATATCGCTCGCCATGGCAATGAGGTTGGACTAGATGATCTTTTAACGTCCTGTCCAACCCAAACCATTCTATGACCATCATGCAGGAAAGCATTGTTGTACCAGCATAAAACAACAAATATTCCATGGAGAGACGAACAAAGTAAGAAGGCTATGGTTGCCTTCAGACCTAGTTAGATGACATTTCTTGGAGAATGGGAGTCAAAGAATCACAGAATCATAGAATTATTTAGGTTGGAAAAGACCTCATCATCTGGTTGGATCATCGAGTCCAACCATAAACCTAACACTGTCAAGTCCACCTTTAAACCACATCCCTAAGCACCACATCTACATGCCTTTTAAATACATCCAGGGATGATGACTGGGCAGCCTGTTCCAATGCATCTATCCTGGCAGCATGACAGAATGACCTTGCTGACACTGGTTTTACTGATGTTCTTAGCTCTTAGCAGTTGATCCTCATTAGTAGAAATTATTAATAAAGATACTAATAAAGTGTTTACTGCTTTATAAATGAAATTACTTCAAAAACCAATTAAATTAAAGGAGAACTGTATGATTTGTTATCAGAGTTACAAACTCATTACAAAATACATATTTCAGAAGTTTGTTAAGCATTCTAAGTATATTTGCATTTGAGGACATAAAATGCATGCATTCATTTTATACTAGATGCTACTTTTAATTTTATTTTATTTAGGAACAGTTAATTTATTTTCCTGATTTAATGAATCCAGTCACCAACATTAAATTCTTCTATGAAATTTTCAAACAATGCATGAAGTCACCTTATGTCTGGAGTTCTCAGAGCACAAATCAGTATAGTGAAGTGTCCCCATTTATTCAACATTAAGTATGAAACCCTTTAGTGAAACATTTGTTCTACTTCTTATCTGTAGTAACTTAAAGAAAAGGTTATAAGGAGCAAACATCTTTCTTCAAAAAGTGAGGTGAAACTACAAAAATACACTGCTAGTTGATCAGAACTAAAATAAAATATTGGGATTTAATGAAAAAGAATGCTCAGGTTCAGAAAGAACTTTAAGTCTTTAAGACTCAATTTTAACAAAGCAGGCAGATTTGGAGGAAAAACCCAAAACCCTAAGAAGTGTTAAATGTTGGTCTTACCAATATGAAAGAATGCATATGTAAATTTCATCTATGAAACACAAACACAATTTTTTTATTTAGCACTAACAACTGGAATAGAACTTTGCCAGATAATCTTCTTATTATAACAGGAAATCCATACCAAAACAAATTATGCAGTATGATACTATTTTACGATCTATTAAACTTGTTGTTGTTGTTCTACCAAAAATTTAGGAGTGTGGTCTGGTAGTCTGAGTAGTGGGCTGTGAAATTGGCATCTGGGTTCTCCACCACTGGATGTGACCTTGAGCATGGCACTGAAATATAAATCTTAGTGTATTTAAAAGGCAAATTTAATTGAAAAATAGGTTATAAGTATCTCAAAAACGAAGTGCCTCAGAAAGTTATTAAATGAAATTAGTAAAGATATTTGAAAATGTATGAAGTGCCTTAGTTTAAGCATCAAATTATTATGGGTCTAATATATAAATAGGATATCAGTAAAGATTTGTATAATGCAGAGGTCTAAAGTGTGTTGGACACTACACAGAATAACTGGAAAAAAATTAACTACTTGGACGAGAACTAGTAACATTGATCTATTAATATAATGTGAAAATCATTATGGGAAAAAAAAATATTTGAGATTTTGAGTTGCACATCTTATATAAAGGTGAAATCTATTATTGTGAAAAGTTATAATTTCTTATTATCATCCTTTAATAAAAGAAACCCATAAAACTTTTCTTCTCACTGGTTATATTTCTTATTTCACTGATTACAGTCTCCTGTGCCACAGTGTTAATCCCTTTGTTCTTTCCACTTCCTCCCCGTTTTAAGTGCTACCTGTATTCATAAACATCCATTATTTACAACATTTTTATGTCACTTCAGCTGAGTAAAATTAGGACCAAAAAGCCCAAGTAATAGAGTCAGAAAGGTGTGAACTCAATTTTAATTACTTTATGAAATCATTCTTGTGTTACCTCTAGAGTAGCACCTTAGTCTTCCAGCTTCCCACAGAGATTCCACAGAATCTAGCAAAGGGACTTTGTGGCTTACAACAAGATTTATAAAGGTGACTTTAGTCTGAAGGACTACTAGATTCTTCCAAATCTTCCTGCAGTCTGGTGTCTTTCTATTAATAACAAATGAATAAAGAATTAATATAATGATTAAAAAAGTAGACTTCTGATATTATAAAGGAACACAATTATGAGAGAGTATTGTTTTAACACTTATGATCTGTTCTAGTTATATTTGTGTCAGTGTACTGTGGCAAAATAAAAACTAAGTAAAATTCTCTGCTTGCTGTCAGACTGACAGTGAAGACCTAAAAGTCTATGTTGCCCAAAATAGAAGGATAATTGATAGATCTAAATTTTGCCTAGATGAGTACATTAGAAACATCCAGGAGCATTCCCCATCACTGAGGTCAAATGATATAGAATTGCCAGTATCTGTGGTGGTAATTTCTTTTAGCCTGCAAAAGTGGGTGACAATGTTCAAACCTGTAATAAGAAAGAGACCTGGAACATTTTAATTCCTCATATATGTACAATAATTATTTAGGAGACTGCTGTTTGTCCAGGTCAGAAATATTTAGCTTATCACCATTCTTAATTTTCTAGCCACAGATGCAGTTGCATTTACCCATTGGAATTTGTAAAGACCTTCCATTTATACCAAAAGCATTTTAGAAATTTTTAAGCAGATAATCACAGAAAACTGTATGAAAGAAATGTACTATATTCCTAGAGTAATCTGTGTCACAGAAAGGGAAACAAAGAATAAATGGAAAAATGGGTAGATTTAAGCTATCAAAACTTCCCCTTACATGGGAGTTAGACAGTATTAAAGGTCTTGAATTCAAAACAATGACTCAGCTAGCCTGCTTACAAGTTCAGGCTAACCTCAAGGGATTTTTAATTAACTGGCAACTCCTTTTTGGACAGCACAGATCTCCAGACAGCTGAATTTAGGTATTTGTGTTAGTGCTCCAAACTGAATTACTAGAAACTCAACTGTTGCTTAAATATCAGAGCCATACAGAGACAGCACAAGGTATTGCATAGGTCCACAGGGGAACATATTGCACATTAGTTACCCAGCAAGTAGGGGACATGGGTTCTGAATTCTCCACAGCATGACAATAGGTAGTCAGTCCCTAAGCTGTCATCCTCCAGATAGACTAGAACAGGGACACTCTCAGCTGAAGCTGACACATTTTGAGATGCAGATTTCATGCCAACCTCCTGGCAGGATACATTGTAGATATGTGCTCCTGTTTCATAAAAGGAACTGAGTAAAAGAGGATTTGGACCAGAAAATATAATGAAGGAATTTAATCACCAAATACATGCTACTTACTCGACTGAATAATCTAAACCTTTCCCTAAAATTATGTCAATGCTCAATGCAGTGAGACTCTCAGGAGGATACCAAGCTAGTGTGAAAACATCTAGAGATCTCCAGTATTCCACATACAGATATACATTTAAGAAATTTAGGGACGATTCACCTAAATGGGATTAACCTGCAAACACACAAATGCACACACTGAGAGTGGCATTACTTACTAAAACATTGCATGGAAATGCCTCTATTGCTTTGTGTAGTCTAGCCATGACTCTTAGAGCTAGCCTCTTAGGGAGTGTACATGCAGGATTCACAACATCTCTCAACTGCAGATACTGGAAGCTGCATGGATTTGTGAAGTTGGATGATGAAGCTTATATTGCAAGAACTTCATCAATGAGAGACACTGAACCCTTGTCTCCAGAGCTCCAAACTCACTTTACAAGTATTGAAGGGTGTCAAGGATAACAATATGATTCAGGCTGCAATATATTTTGTTCCTACTTTTCCTAATTTTTAGCATTTAGAATAATTTTCAAGGACATATTCTGTGTTCCAGTTTAGATAAAAATGTATTTTTGATATTTTATATTAAAAAAAAGAAAACAACGGATCAGGCTATTCCTTAAGACAGTTGATGTCTTTAGAGAGTCTCTTTTCATTTCTGAGTTCTCTTTTAAAAAATGTGAAGCCAAGCTGCAGTATTTTTAGAGCAGATGTGTTTCACAATCTGAGAATTCTTTCTACAAGTTTCAAGTGGTATTTGGCATGAAAATCTATTAAATGTCTCAAGCGCCTCAAAATTTTTCATTTCATTTGAGCAACTTGTTTTAAAGTTTTATTAAGATGCCAAATTCCTTTTTTCCTGCAAGTTCTTCATATAAGACGTGGTCATAATAACAGGATATCCCATTTTTTATGGCCTGAAGGCAGGAAGATATCTATGGGGTATAAATTCTCATAACTTCTTCAGTTCACAGAGGAAGTGTTTAATTTTTCCGTAATGCTTTTAATTCTGAGTTAGAAACACTGTAGAGTCCTGTTTAGATTATTTGTGCAAACAAACAAACAAACAAACCCCTGTCATGGTTTCAAAAACCTTTTCCACTGGTTTAAGTTTGAATAGTTTCAGATTCCTTGAATTTTGATTTAGTAAATCTGATTCCTTGAAAACTTCTATGAAGAGGGTGAAACACAAAATGGAACTCAATAGGTTTTGTAGATTGCTTGTGAGGTCACCAGTGCTTATTTCTTCAACAAATCATCACCTATTATTTGTTTTATTTCCAAGCCAAAAATAATCTTAAAGTACAAAGTCAGTCTTAGAAAGCCTGTGACTATACAAGGGCAGAAAAAACCTTAAAGTTACAATAACAGCTTTGCCAACTCCAAAAAAAATTCTGTAAAAATGCCTTGATTTTTTCCCCCGATTTTCACATTAACCTGGGAGATTTTCCACGTTTTTAGCTTTTTTACAGAAACTTCTCAGACCTATGGACTTGGTCTGTGTGCATATCATTGTTATAAAATTTGAACAATAAATTTTTTTTTTCATATATTTAAAAAAAATAAATTTATTGCTAAATTAATCAATAGTGGATATCAAGTTCTCGTCACTGGATTTTGAAATATTTTACATTTGCCTTGTCTTGGAGTGAAGGACTGTGGAAAGTATAGACACAGAACTTGGGATTATAGGAGGAGATTTGGGTAACAGGCATAGTTCTTTACTCCTTTTTTTTTTTTTTTTTTTTTTTAGAATTACTGTTATCACGTAATTCATTTACACTAGAAAAGGTCGGTACCAGGAAAAAGAATGTCGGGACTGTTATAATGCAGAGAAATCAGTGTCTTTGTAGCTAACAGACACCTTGCAATAAAAATAGAATGAAAAATTAAAAATAATTTATCTTTTTGTCACACTTGCAAATGCACGCATAGTACTGTCTTGGCTCTTTAAACAGAAAAAAAGCTATTCATACATATAATGGACATTAAAAAAAACGCAAAAAAGATTATAAATACTTTTTTCTATTACGATGATTGTGGATATCTGGTTGTTGGTGCAACTTACACAGATTCACAGAATAACCTTTATAAAAGTCTGCGGCACTTGAAGGACTGGGCACTGGTCTTGCGCTGTCCGCTGGGCATTGCATTGTGACTGGATATAAATGAGGCACATGGTCTTCCAGTAGTCTCCCTTTATCAGTCAAAAGAATACTAGTGGAGACAGGTTTCTGAGCCCATGAAGTCTGTTTAGTGTGCCTGTTGCTGGACAGCTCTTTGAAAAATTTGAGTTCTCAGCTATACATTGTCCTCTTCATTCCACAAGCACTTTGTACTTCTGAAGTGTCGTGTTGTAAAATCAGTGATTGAAATCTGTATCAGTTAGTTAAAAAGATAAATTGAAAAAAAAATTGGGTTGTCTTTCAATGAGTAGATGCTAGGGTGCATTAGCTTTCATAGAATAGAATAGAATAGATTGGGTTGG
>NW_010315637.1:0-7603 GCF_000700745.2 Antrostomus carolinensis
AAGACTGGGAAATAAAAGCACTAATAAGTGTTTCAGAATTGTGTAACTGTTTATCTGGTGATAGGCAGCAAAACTTGGATGTTTCAAAATGTTGATGTCAAAATACTGTAAAGGTATTGCACTGTTCTCCTTCTTGGCAGTAGGTCACTGGGTTTTGGAAGGACAAGGAATCAGGTGTGTGTCTGTCTTGCCCTAGTTCTCCCTCATCAGAGGGTTTGGCCAAGGAGTGCTGTGCTGCTTCCTCGGCGTGAGGAAGTGTGTGTGGAGGATGGACAGGGAGGGACTTGTGTGACGTACCATCATCGTGGATCTTGGAGCAAGGATCAGTACAGGAGGAGTGGAACCAGCTGAGGTGGCACAGGGTGATGTGCGGTCCCAGTCCCAAGTCAAGGTCACAGATATTTCAGTAATTTTAGTGATAGGTTAGTGAAACTTGAATTGTGAATTTGTAATTAATATTAAACGTGCCGTTGTCTTACCAACTTGTGGGTTGTTTTTTTTTTAATATCACAGTACATTAAAATAATTTTTGCTTCACCCTTTTATTGGCATTAATTTAATGTGGAAATTGGGGGTATGGTTGCTGGACCACTTGGTGGTTTGTTTTCAGGGTGTTATTTTTTTTTCTACTTTCAGCTATGCTGAAGCTCCTTTGTAGAGCCAAGTACGCTGCTAAAGCACTTCAGTATGTGCCACCCTTAGTGCTGTGGGACATGGTAAGACTGTAAATGAACTAAGCAGTTCATGAGGCAGTTATTTCATGAAACTTCTTTCAGAACGTGGCAATACAGAAATCCCTACCCCAGCATTCCTTCAGCGCGGGATTTAAATAGAGATTGCTGTTTTACAAGTTGACCTGGAACAGTCTTTTTCCATCAGAGTAGCTGTCTGACTTCTCTACGTGTTTGGTCATATGCATATCTGAGTGATTTAATATTTCAGAAACTGAGGAGAGGAAGGAACAGCTCTGTTGCTGAGAACTGTGCTGTTTTAATCTCGGTCAGCATAAACCTTGTGTACCTTTGATGAAAAATGAATGCTGCATTCTTTGTGCAGCGCGTCCAGCGTGTTCAGGAAATCAGGCAATAGAAAACATTCTAAATTAATTAACATTCTAAAAGGGTTTTTTTTAATATTGAAGCACTGTAAGTATCTGCAACGTTCTCTGTCAAAAGGAGATTTAAGAAGGCTAATGCTTCTGGATGTAATAGTGTCTTAGAAGAGGCTAAGGCTGTCAAAACACCTTCAAAACATCCGGTGAGTGTCACTGCATTAAAATGAACTTAAGTCAGGCTATCTTAAAATAAATCTACACTTTTAGCCTCTACCACAAGCCAGCAATGACCTATGTTTAGTACTAGGCACGGCATGAGTGGAAAGTGTCATATGAGATTGACTTTTGATGTAAATACGTCTGCAGAGTGGTTTAATTCTGTCGCTCACGGTGTCATATCTACAGCTCTGCGCTGCACAAGGTGCTTAACCATGACGGTGCCTTTGTATTTCTCTCCAGGGTTAAATGGTGAATTTTAGGCTTCTCCATCATTAAACTATGAGTTGCTGTCACTTTTCTTGTTTCAAGTGATGACTGTGGTGCTGAGCCTGGACGAGATGTTGTTGGAACAGTGAGACCACTTCTGGGGGTGGGAGTGTCAGTCACTGTCCAGTGGCTTTGCGAATAGGATGGAAACTTGGACACAGCAGCACATTGGTTCATGTCAATACACAGTATTTAATATACTGGTTAGATTGTAACTTCAGATGTTTTTTCTAAGCTTTTAAAATCTAATGCTATTGAAACGATGATGAATTTTTTTCTAGTGTCTCAAAATACTACTTTGCTTAGCAGAAACCCGTCCAAAAGTCAATATGCTGCTTTAGTTGTCAGGTTAGGTTTGAGAAAGTTCAGAAAAATGACCTTAAAATGAACGTGGTGTTGATTTTCCATCTGTCTCTTACACTGATGTTTGCTTCAGAATATTTTGGATTCAGCATGGCCTGTGCATAGGGGGTATTTGCTGCCGTTTCTGTAAGTCTTGTAGACATCTTGGGTTATAAAGTAGAATATAGTTTTTCTTTATCCTTTGTCATTCTGATAATGAGGTAAATAAAATAATCCTTTTTGAATAGGAGCAGCGGCGCTTGAAAGGCGTCGAGATCTGTGTAGATGGTAACTTGTAAACTTGTTACTATTTATATTTCTGATACCCTCTTGATTTAGAAAATTGTTGTGGCATGTGTTTGGTGACTGTTCTGAGAACAAACCATAACAACTGGCATGGTGATGATACGATTAAGGAGTTGTGTGATTTCAAAATTACCTTTCTGATGCTATATTTAACTTGTGCTTCTCTATATGAATCGCCTTTGTCTGCAACTTCTATGTACACAATTTTGTGGGGGGAAAAAAATGATGATGACTGAGATCTGTTTCTCTCCTGTGGTTTATAAAGACACAACTCGGTGTTCCTCGTGTGTACTTGAACACAAAACTTGTTGAGACAGCGTGTGCAGGTAATCCTCCTGCTCTGCCATGGCTGATGCCACGGGGTGTCAGTTCCATTCTAGCTCCTGCTACAGGTAGGACTTGGAATGCCTTTGCATTCAGAGACATGTGTGTAGATGGGTGGCAGACTGTCCAGGCTTTTGGAGGGTTGAAGATAAGACATTGGCATGATTTTTAGATTTAATTTTTCCAAATCCTTTTGAACTTCTTCAGTTCCAGCAGTGATGATCATTGTTTTTATGCTTCATGGAACTATTTTTATAGAAAGTCTGAGGTTTGGTTGTTTTTTTTTTTTTTTTTCTTCACTGGAAATTAATTCTAAAATATCCTCCTTGGGGAGGAAAAACAAACAAAAACCACCACAACAAAATTCTGCTACTAATACAGTGTTGCATAAAGCAAAATTTTAAGTAAAGATAAAATCTTATCCCAAGTGCTTCAGGCAGGGAAGGGACAAGAGTAGATAAATAGGGCAGATGGGAGAGAACTGGAAGCAGTAGAGAATACTTTGAATGAAATGATTGTTCATAGATAAACTCAACAATTTAAATGTTTTTTTTTTTTGTTTTCCAGGCTAAAGAAATCTTGACAAAAGAATCTAACGTACAAGAAGTGCGATGTCCGGTCACAGTCTGTGGAGATGTCCACGGACAATTTCACGACCTCATGGAACTTTTCAGAATTGGAGGAAAATCACCAGACACAAACTATTTGTTTATGGGGGACTATGTTGACAGAGGCTATTATTCAGTCGAAACAGTCACGTTGCTTGTAGCTCTTAAGGTAACTTTTCTTCTCAGTTGGATAATTCTGTATAAAACATATATAGTTGCTGTCCTGACTATGTTTAATTTCTCTTGTGATTTGCACTACGTTGGTAGTTGGCTGATTTAATTTTCTAAGATACTTCTGGGGGGGGGAAGAAAAAAAAAGTTCAAGTGGAAGCCTGATTTTTTTCTAAAATGAGTGCTGTTTTTATCTTGTCCTTGCCTAAGTAGCAGTCTTTAAGAATTTGCTTGGATAGGTCAACTTAGTGCACAGGTGTAGTAAAGTGCACTAGTAACAATGAGTAAAATTTGTAATTAATCTCAGAAGTATTTGGCAGATGAAGATTTGAATGAATTATCCCTTCTTTTGTCAGAGGTTATAATTGCATTTTCATCTTTAAAAGGGTTTGGTTTTTATTGTTTTATTGACATAGGATGGAGGGTGAGGGGTGCAGAGTCTGGTTTTTTTTGAAAAGACCTACATATTTTGATGCCTTTAAAAATAAACTATTATGTTTAGGTCCGTTACCGTGAACGTATCACAATTCTTCGAGGGAACCATGAAAGCAGGCAAATCACACAAGTATATGGTTTCTATGATGAATGTTTAAGAAAATATGGAAATGCAAATGTTTGGAAATATTTTACAGACCTTTTTGATTACCTGCCTCTAACTGCCTTGGTGGATGGCCAGGTACGTTGACATTTTCTAAAGTTAAATGTTACTAGTTATGAAAGGAGCTATTAACACTTTATTGTATCAGCTCTTAGCTTTAAAGGAGTCTCTTGCAGATTTTCTCTTAATAATTTATACTAAACAGTTATAATTCATGTAAATGAATCTGATAAACGTCATTGATCTGACTCTTCCAGATTTTCTGTCTACATGGCGGCCTGTCCCCATCGATAGATACACTGGATCACATCAGAGCACTTGATCGCTTGCAGGAAGTTCCCCATGAGGTACTGTAAATTAATTTTCTAAACTGATGGTGGGATTGATGATTCAGCATATATTGACTAGTTGAATACACAGGCTGAAAATGAAATTCAAAACAACTTAGCAATGTGAAAGTGCCCGTCTTCCTGTACTAGGTTTTTGGGGTTTTTTTGTGGGTGGCATTTGATGGTTTGTTGGGGTTTTTTTGTTGATGCTTTTTTTTTAAAAACTAAGGGGCACATTCTTGGCTAAAGTAAGAAACATTTTAGAAACATTTCAGTAGGTATCACCACTTAATAATCAGAGATGACAACTATTTCTGTGAAGATTCTTCATTCAGATAAACTTCTTGATAGTGTTTCCAGTGTTAACTGCACTAGCTGGTGCAGTTAGTTGATTGTGGGTTTTATTTAGGTCTTAAAAGAGACTCTGCAACAAGTTGTGTGGGATGTGTTTGTAGGTTGTTTTTTCTTTTATATACTCAATTTCTGGAATGTCTTTAAAATCTCTTACAGGGTCCAATGTGTGACTTGCTATGGTCAGATCCAGATGATCGTGGTGGCTGGGGAATTTCTCCTCGAGGTGCAGGCTATACATTTGGACAGGATATTTCAGAAACCTTTAACCATGCTAACGGCCTTACGTTGGTTTCAAGAGCTCATCAGTTGGTAATGGAGGTGAGCAGGACAAGCCTGTGCATTGAAACTCCTGATTTTGGTGCATTAATACTGTACTCTGTGTGTCAGAGATGAGCATGTGCTGCTGTGACAACTGATGATCCAGCTGAGAATATGCCAGAAACTTTGACTGTGTTCATGTGCTGCTAAAGGAATTTCTCAGTTTCACAGTGGAATAACCTTTATTTTGGCTTTTTTTCTGTAAATTTACAGTCACATCCCAAACCAGACTTTGGTAGTAGATGTGGTCTTGCATTTCTGTGTAGATAAAAAGGTTCTTACACATAAATGCTGAGTCCCTCGATAAGAAAAAGCACGTGAATATGTGTGCTTTGAAAAAAATGATGTATTTTTGCTTTTAACCTTGGGTGTGTGTTGTTGTTCTTAGTCTCTAGGTATCTCTGGCAGTTAATATTTTAAAATATATGTCTGGCTTCTGGTTTTGGTGATCTGCAGCTGAAGATTCAGAATAGATTGTGTACTTCAGAATTCCTGTTTTAATTTTTTAATGCTAATGCAGTGGAGAATCCTTGCTGATTTTTTTTGTTTTGATGTTTAGCTCTTGCTTACTAGTAAGAAGCAACATAGGAAGGCCAAAAATCCTTCTTACCCTTTTTCTCTTGAGAAGACAGATAAAGACACAGTCTTAATCTTATTTAAAATGACACTATGAGTGCCACTTAGAGCTTTGTGCATTAAAAGTTGAGTTTAGTAGTCAGATGGGGTACAACAAATGAACTTGGTTGTCATTATTTTTGATTTTTTTTTTTCCTCTCCAGGGGTACAACTGGTGCCATGATCGGAATGTAGTAACAATTTTCAGTGCTCCAAATTATTGTTACCGTTGTGGCAACCAGGCTGCAATTATGGAACTTGATGATACTCTAAAATACTCCTTGTAAGTATGTTTAAAAATGAGATTTATGTTGCCTGTGATTTTAAGATCACTTAGTGATTGTGTTAAGGTCTGGTTTTTCCCCTGTATGCTTTTGGGAGGTGAAGCAGATGTGGAATTGTTGGGTTAGTCACATCTAAAGTCGTAGAGTCACCTCTCTGGAACAGTTGTTGCCATCTTGTCTGTCAGATTACAGTGAGACTCCTTGTTTTTGTTTTCTGTAACTGGGGTTTAATGAAATACTGTAGAGGGATGTGATTTGAGAGTAGGAGTAGTACTCTGTCACATCTGACGTAATGCCCTCCTATCAGTCTAGGGCAAGAGACTTCTGGAGTCTTTGACTTCTTCAAATGTTAGGATATCAGCTTTTTTAATTAGGTTTCTTTTACCTCAGCAGCAACTTTACTTATAAACAAGGCAAAAGCACTCTGTGAACTGCCCCCCTTTGACAGTTCCTGGAGACATAAACTTTCTAAATGAATACTAATGTTTGACCAATTTATGAGTCGTAAAGCTGAGATTCATTTCTCTCCAGTCCATAGTAATAATTGTAAGAGGAGCTTAAAATACGAGGTTTATAAATACATAATAATAGGAGTGGAAGAAGTTGAACACTTGTTCTAGAAGACTTGAATTGGTTGAAAAACAAAAACTTGAAAAGACTTACCTGTTTTTAAGACCACTGCTACTGTATTTCATGTATAAAACATACCTGAATCCCTCCCAATCCCTGACATTCTGTGTGATTCTGAATGTAAATGGAACTCTGGCAGTTTCATTAATATCTGTGCTTTTCAGTTTGCAGTTTGACCCAGCACCGCGTAGAGGTGAACCGCATGTTACTCGTCGCACCCCAGACTACTTTCTGTAAAGAGATTTTAGACCTGTACAGTATTGCCATGAACCATATGTTGACCTAAAAGAAAATGGGAAGAGCAACAGTAACTCCAAAGTGTCAGAAAAAAAAAAAAATAATATTTAACATTCAAACTTGTTTTCACATGGACCAAAAGACGTGCCATATTCAAATACAAAGCCTCTTGTCGTCAACAACTGTGACCACTTTAGAATGAACCAGTTCATTGCATGCTGAAGCAACATTGTTGGTCAAGAAACCAGTTTCTGGCATAGCGCTATTTGTAGTTACTTTTGCTTTCTCTGAGAGACTGCAAATAATCAAATGTAGACATTAACACCTCGTGAATACATTTAACTTTCCATTTAGCTATAGCTTTATTCAGCATGACTGTAGATAAGGGTAGCAGCAAACAATCATTGAAGCTTAAAGAACATTTTTAAAATAAGTACCAAGGCCTCATATTTGTTCTGAAACTGTTTGTTTGTTTTATTTTCAGGGAATACTGTTTAATTTAATTGTATTGATTTTTTTTTTTTTTTTTTGTCTGCATTTAGTGTCTGCACTCAGTTCCTTCTTCCACTCTTTGCCCTACCATATTGTCCCTTGTAATTGTCCAAGGATAGTGAATTACTTTGAACAGAACTGTTTTTTTCTGTAAAACAATGTTACTGCAGGACAGAGCTGCAGTGTTTTTCATAATAAACTTGTGAACTAAGTATGGAAAAATGTCAAATCCTGATTGCATCTCAGGTCAACTGTGGTTTAATAAACTTTAACATGGAGCTGGATGGGTTTGATAAACGTGCATAGACATTTCCACCTTAAATAATCATAACTGAGGTGATTGGAATGTGCTGGAAAACTCTGACCTTATGAATTCTGTCCCAGGGAGGTGCCTGGTCATTGATGTCGCGCAGCTGAGAACAGCGCTCGCTTCTTACTGACACGTTGCTCTCTTT
>NW_010315638.1:0-23470 GCF_000700745.2 Antrostomus carolinensis
CACCATGAGCAGGAGTGGAAAGCCAATGGGTCAGCTGAACTTGACCCACTGAAAGAGAAAGAAGCAGAGAATGGCAGTCCAAGAAGTTCCAGCACCAGAGAATGTGAGGAAGCAAATCTAAAAGGGCAAAAATGAAATGCCAGCATTGTCCTTTCCAAGGCTTTTGAAAACCTCACGAGGTGCAAGCTCAGAAGATGTCAGGAGACAAAAGCCAGACTGAAATGTGTCTGGAGTAGAGTCAGATGATGAAGATGTATGGTGGGTAGGTTGGGGGACAAAAGTATAACTGAAAAGGGCAGTAACTTCAGAGGGCAGTAAACTTGGCCTTTTCTCTCCTCAGTGCAACCCAAGTTAAGTATGAAGTTAGTGGGGCGGAGAGGAAAGTAAGAGGAGGATTAGCCATACAGAAGAGCTTTTTCTGTACTTCGCCACTGATGGGATTTAGCTTGACATAGAATCAGAATGGTTTGGGCTAGAAAGGACCTTAAAGGTCATCCAGTTCCAACGCCCCTTCTATCATAGAATCATAGAATGGTTTGGGTTGAAAGGGACCTTCAAGCTCATCCAGTTCCAACCCCACCTGCCAGCAGCAGGGACACCTTCCACTAGACCAGGTTGCTCAAGGCCTCATCCAACCTGGCTGTGAACACTTCCAGGGAGGAGCAACCACAGCTTCTCTGGCCAACCTGGGACACTGTCTCACCACCCTCACACCAAAGAATGTCTTCCTCAGATCTCATCTAAATCTACTCTCTTTTGGTTTATAACCATTACCCCTTGTTCTATCACTATAAGCCCTTGTAAAAAGTCCCTCCTCAGCCCCACCCTAGGCTGAACTTGCCCACCTGCAAGAAATAAATGCATGAAGGAATCGGGGCTCTCAAACATAACCCAAACATAACCTCTTCTTCTCTCAGATTTGCCTCAATGTGCCTTGTGGGATGAGAAGTTAGGCAGTACATTTTTTTCTGCACACTCATCTCTGCCTACAAACAGGCAATATGCATGAGTGCCCCTTCCCTCCCCACACTCAGCCCCAGGGCCAGCAGCAAGTGTGTGGCTTCTTCCCCGGAAGATGAGATACCTAGAGCATCATTTTCCCCGTAGTCACTGCAGTGAGACGAGTAAACATATTAGTCATTAAAACTATTGTGATTCTCTGGCTGACTTGTGCCTTCAGGAATGTCTTTCTAGGGGGGAAAAAAATTAAATTGCTTTTCAAGTGCATATGGCTTTGATGTTCAAATATGGTTTAAGCTCATAGTTTGTTGGTTTTTTTAAATGCTTAAAATGCAGATGTTATGTTGATATCTACTGTCTCTTCATCCTGTTTGTTCAGGTTAGAGAGTTGAAACTGTCCTGAAGCAAATACAGGTGTATTGGGAAAGGCAAAGTGCAACAGAATTGACTTAAGTAGATGAAATAGGAGATGTGATGATCACTGATAAAGCAGCTGGTCCTCTGAGCAATCTTTTGCACCCCAAACCCTAGTGTTTGCTATTCCCAGTGTATTCCTTCTAAAGGAGAGGTTTCCTTGTTGTGTGTTATTTATGGCTCTGATCTTCTAGGCACTGCAAGGCAGGTGAGTCTCATGAGAAAAGATAAAGCTGTATAATCTGTTAAAGGAGCACTGCAGTGTCAAGTCCTTTCTAAAGTAGTAGTTTTTATCTATTTCCACATAAAACCAGCCAAAGAGTTAGGAAGATGTCCATACTGGTGTGAAATGGTCTACTGGTGTAAATTTTGGATGTGTGATTCTCTCACCACCACCCTTTTACACTCCCTAGCAGAGGTTGAGCCTTCTCTGTCTAGTTCTGCAATAAAAATATGAAATGTTTTAGATGAGGCAGCTGGGGTAATTAACACTATATAAAGGTGCATTTGATTTTCAGAGTAGTACATGTACTTTGAGTTGAGGATAACAGGGGGGAAAAAAAAATCTGACAGGTGCCTCATTTGCAAGTGTTGCCTCCTCTGATGCTTTCCATGTGCTTTCTGTAAGGATGGAGTTGTGAGAATTGGGAGGCTGTAAGTCAATAGCAGCTGCCATGTATTTCTAAAAAAGCTCTTTATTGCCTGTGATGTGCATCAGATCATATCAACAATCATACTGCACCTTGCAGGCCCCCAAGCAGAAATGAAAGGGAATGTGGTGGGTTTTTGGAATCCTTTCACAATGATTTTACTGTATTTTAATGAGCAGAAATGACAGTTTGGTTATGTGAAGTTATTTCAGCTTGTTCCCTTTTGGTGGAGTTTGAGGTGTAGACAATCTTAGTTCCCTTACTACATTGATTTGAGGTCTTTTCCATGGTAATGCCACTTGTTGGGGATCTTCTTGCAGAGGCTTCATGTTGATTTGGGGGAAGAGTTTTTTCCTGGTGGCATCTAAAGAAAAAGTTGGCTGGAGGGGGTGGAAAAGGTATCCAAAAGACATGGACCTGTTGGAACAGGTCCAGAGGAGGGCCTCAAAAATGATCAGAGGGATGGAAAATCCAGGCTCCAAGGAGACCTTATTGTGTCCTTTCAATGCTTGAAAGGGGGCCTGTAAGAAAGATGGGGACAGACTTTTTAGCAGGGCTTGTAGTGATAGGACAAGGGATGATGGTTTGAAACTAAAAGAGGGGAGACTTAGACTAGATTTAAGGAAGAAATGTTTTACGATGAGGATGGTGAGACACTGGCCCAGGTTGCCCAGAGAGTTGGTAGAAGCCCCATCCCTGGAAACATTCAAGGTCAGGTTGGACTGGGCTCTGAGCAACCTGATCTAGTTGAAGATGTCACTGCTCACTGCATGAGGGGTTGGATAAATGACCTTGAAAAGTCCCTTCCAACCCAAACCGTTGGATAGATGACTTTGAAAAGTCCCTTCCAACCCAAACCATTCCATGATCTTTGAGCTGATGTTTATCCTGTGGTACCCAGACATTACTCAGCACTCAAAGGTCTAATCCTTGTGTGGGTGTTTTTAGTGGGTCACTTCCATGCTAGGCATCAGCTCCCTCACCTGCAAAGCAGGGATGCAGATATGAATGGGAGGAGGGGAGAAGGGAAGGAAGGGTGGAAAACAGGATGGTCTGGGGGATTTTCTCTTTCACAATGCTTTTAAGGATATAAATTGAAGTGCAAAGAGTTTATTTTTATTATCATTACAAAATCTGATTTGAATGCCCTATTGAAAACGACCAGTTTTGCTCCTATCAGTATTGAATAAGGAGGTTAATCTCTTTAACAATACATGAGCCTTTAAACTGACACAGCACTTCCTTCCTTTCTTTAGCTGCATGAGTTTCTCAATGTTGGCAAGGGGATTTCTGATGACATTGCACGAAGATTTCCAGTGTATGCTTTGGACTTCACTGACGGTATGTTGGCCAATGTTTATGAAAGCGTTGGCTTGATTTTGATACTTTTTTTTTTTGTGATGTGATGTCCTGTTTACAGTGTGCATTGAATGTGTTCTTTGATATGTGTAATAACTCTCTTATTTAAAAGAATATTTTGACAAAACCTGTGAATAGGCAGCGTGGTGTACTACAGATGAGAATCTTGCAGTTTGCCTTTGATGAAGATACTCGCTGTGTGTAGATGGGGATTTTAATATTTTTTTAAGCAATGAGGTGATTAAGTGGATTGATTGTTGTCGTGGGTTAGACACAGATCAACTTCTTGCAAACTAATTAGTCAGCACTGGTCTAATAGGCCCATTCTGCTGTCTTTGCAAGCCAGCATCAATAGTAATTATGGTGATGCTGTGGGAGTTGAGAATGCCTAAACAAAATCTGAGCTGCAATAACTTCAGCTCGGTGCTTTTAAAAACAGGATATAGCTTGTCTGCTGTAGCCAGATCACAGCAGCAGCAATCCAATGTTTATACTGAGCCTCAGGTTTTGGGCTTTATATAGTTCCTAGAATGGCCTTGTTAGTTTTAAGAGTCACTTTCTCCCTTTTCACTTTCAAACTTTCACTTTCAGAGCATCTTTAAAGGCTGTGAAAAGTCTTCAGGGCAAACTGTGATTTACAGAGCTTCAGCCTGACATCAGAACATGTTCAGTTTCTTACAGCTTATTGGAGAGCTGGTGAATGTATTCAAGTATCAAACTGAAAAAAGTTTGCATAAAATAAAGATGTAGACTGTAGGAAGGGAGAATCTTAAAGCTCTGACAGAAACCTTCCTGCTGTTAAATCCTCCTTAGCTCAAGCCACAGTGTCCCAGTCTTCTCCCCTTCACCTCTGCTGAGGGATATCTCCCTTGGAGTTGGCATAAGAACACCAGATCCTCACCTGAGCCCTGTTTTGTAGACAAATAATCTGGTGCAAAGCCACCTTCCACAGCAGCTTACGCTGAGAGCAAGTGTGGCCAGGTTACGGATGCGTGTCCTCCAATCCATTTCAACAAGGATGGTCACCACCAGCAGAGGAGTAGAGCAATCAGCTGTTGAGTGAAAGAGATGTCATGTGTCAGTCTGAGGGAGCTGCCAAGTGGCTGTTTCCTAAAAGATCCATTTTTGTCTTCTGAGACTGCTTCATCCACTGTGGTGGGTTCTGAAGTTAGTGGTATCAACTCTGCTGGGAAGAGTAAAATGAGATGAGATGCTGGCTTAGCACAGTGGTTGAGTGCTGGATGCTTTCTCCAGGTAACTGCTGAGATTAAACTCTTTTTATCATAGAATCATAGAATGGTTTGGGTTGGAAGGGACCTTCAAGATCATCCAGTCCCAACCCCCCTGCCAGCAGCAGTGAAACCTTCCACTAGACCAGGTTGCTCAAAGCCTCATCCAACCTGGCGTTCAACACTCCCAGGGAGGAGCAGCCGCAGCTTCTCTGGCCAACCTGGGACACTGGCTCACCACCCTCACACCAAACAATTTCTTCCTCACATCTCAGCTCCATCTCCCCTCTGCCACTTTCAAGCCATCACCCCTTGTTCTCTCACTCCCTGCCCTTGGCCAAAGTCCCTCCCCAGCCTTCCTGGAGCCCCTTCAGGTTCTGGGAGGCCACTAGAAGGTCTCCCTGGAGCCTTCTCTTCTCCAGGCTGAACAGCCCCAACTCTCTCAGCCTGTCCTCCTAGGAGAGGAGTCCTGGAGTGAAAGGAGGGCAGGTTCTGTTTGAAGTGAAGCTAATGCTGTGTTCTCTGAGGACTGAGGGTATGCTGAGGAGGAAGGCAGTCAAGAAATTATTTTCAGGGTAGCAGCAAAGAGTCTGATAAAACAGATAAAATATTTGTCCTGCATAATTGGCACTGGGTCTGGCAGGTGATTTAAGCTCCTGATTTGGACGCCTCTGGAGTGGATTAAGGACACTTCATGTCTGACTGTTGCTTTGTAAGGCTGTCAAAAATCTAACTTTTCATGATAAAGGGATATTGAAGCACTTCAGAAGGGAAGTGCTGCAGAAACACCTTGTGGGGACCCACGTGCATCTCAAGATAGAGAGGTGTCTGCTGTGGCTGTCAGCATCCTGGGCTCAGCAGGTTCACAGGCATAAAAGCATCATATGATGGTGCTGCAGCCAACTTTGACTGTCAGCAGATTAGGAAATCCATTTCAAGGTCTGTGTTCTGGCTCTGCATGTATCCAAATTAACCTGTGTATACTGCCTCTCAGCCCTGGGGCTGCTAGCTATAGCCACGTCCACAAGCTTTCCATGAACTGATGTACACAGCAGATCAGGCTTGGCCTGAATGAGGTTCTGGGATTGTCTAGCTTGAAAGAATTGTTTTCTTGGTTGCATCTGCCTTGAGTGATGAAATACTTTTGTAGTGAGAATCCAACATTACAAATATTACAGAAAAATAGTTTAGGTATAAAATGCAAATTTATGTTAAAAAGTGTCAGTGAATTAACACAATTCTGGAGAGTGGAAGGTGCAAAATGAGCCAAGGGAAACTCAAGACCTATTGCAGCTCAAATGTGAAGTACCCACCTTAGGAGCCCTTGTGCTCTTTCAAATAAGACCTGGAGAAAAGAGGATTTTTCTAAAACCTATATTTATTAGTATGTGCCATTTCTTCCCCGAAACCAGAAATTAGGACGTGAATTCTTTAAGGATCTGCATGGAATGAAAACCAGATGGAGCATAAAGCATGTGCCATAAACCACCAAGACTGCAAGGTGATCAGGAATGTGAAATTCCTGGACCATCTCAAAGCAGCAGTGTACCAGAACATTGAGGATTTGAGCTATCCAAGTATCTGCACTCCAGATAACCACACGTGCATCATCAAAGAGCTCTGAATTAAAGATGCCTTTTATTTTTTTGAATGGTTGAATTCTCTAAATCCTCACTCTGAGAAGCATCCTGGGGTTTTAGTTTAGTCAGATAAGTCGATTAAGGACAGGGTGATAGATAATATATGGCTTGTGTAGGGCCCACAAATGTTTTGTCAGTGGGACTTTTGCAGGATTGGTCTTCTTCACACACTGTACAAAGCTGGCCATTAAATTATCCTTAACCATCATGATTTGGGAGAGGAAAGAAAGGAATTATCTTTCTCTTTTTTTTTTTGTTCTTTTTCCCTCAAGATTAGGAATTTGTCAGCTTTAGGACTGCTTTGGATTGTAGAAGTTTTGTGCATTTTACTGAACGTGGAAGGATCAAGGAAGTTTTTCTAAACTTTTGCTCCAGGACTTTAGTGATATGGATGGTTTATAATAGGTGTCTTCCAGCAGGAGCATCTGAAGATGAACAATTGGATTATACTGAGCCTAAAAACACCTGTAATTTTCCTTTGAAATTAGGATTAACGCAATTTGGCATGTTGTCTCCTCTGAATAACTAGAACCTTTGTTTATGGGATTCTACTTTCTTAAAAAAAAAAAAGTTTGTACAGAACTTCATTCTGATCTTGTCAAATAGGCTCAAATCATGTGTGTATCAATATTTATTACTCTTTAAACAGCTCAGTTGAACCGTAGGAGCTTCCTGATTTTTTTAATTGTTTTTTTTTTTTTTTTAATTTATGTATTTTGAGGCTGGTTTGAATGAAGGAAGGAATTCTTCTTGGACTCTGAAACAAGTTTCCTGAAACTCCTTAAACTTGCTACTCTTTAATATTTTATTTTTTTTCTAAATTGTGTATTTTCTGGTACAACACAGAGGAATAAACACTTATTAATGTAGTGCCTGGAGTGCCCAGAGGAGAAATCTGAGGCTTTTATGGTGAATTTCAATGCTGTGTTCTGCCATATTCTTTCACCTCTTGAGGAGAGAGGGTGAAGGGAAGAGAGGAGAGCTGAGATGTATTGTTTCCCCCTGTTTTCCTTGAACCTGTGTCCTTGGCATTCAGCTGTGGTGAGTGGATAGTTCAGCTGGAGATGTGGATTCCTCCCTGTCCTTGGTCCTGCAGAGGGTCCCTAACCAGCTCCTGAGAGTAAGACAAGTGCATCTGCTGGCAGGATTTGGTGGTGGTGTTTTGCAAGAGGGGGATCTCCAAAGCTCCCTATAACGCAGGCATGCTTAGAAAGGAAGGCTTGAAGGCACTGGAAAAATGGGATTTGAAGAGGGAAGCTTTGTCTTGCTGGTTGGGTGAGATAGCACAGAGATTAAACCTGCTAAAACGTTGACTGTGGGTTGGCTTTGGTATGTGCCAAATCTTCATTGACTCTCCCACCTGGTTGCACTGGTCACCCTGCTTGGCAGGATTGCATTCTTGAAGGAGGAGGAAAAAAAAAAAGAGGTTGCTGATAGGCTTTTTCCCTTCTCTTCAGTGTCTCTGCTGCCCTAGGTGAGATGTTGAGGTAGCTCCTGCATCACTCTGCAGCCCTTCATTACTAAATATCACTTTGGTGTAAAAGTTGAACAGCCACTTGAAGATGACCTCTTGGACACTTGGGGGCATCATGACTTGAGTTCTCAGCTATGATGCTGTTGACATTTCTCTATCAGTGGTGGATGGGGATGTATTAAAGATGCATAAAAGCATCTTGTTTTGTCTGTGGATGATTCCTGCCAAGAGTCTTGTGCTTCATGGGGAAATGGGCTGAAAGAAATGAGAGAAGAAGGGAAACCTCTGAGCCCTTGATTTGTTTCTTCATACTTCTCTAGTCTGAGCATATGCTTCGCTTCTCTGCTCCAAAATCAGTAAGGGTGGATTTCCTTTTCCAGCTAAGTTCTTAGTCTCACTTGTACTGTGATTTACTCTTCACAGGACTTTAGGGAAGATTCCTCTTCTGTTCATCTTCAGAAAATTGGGCAGAGTCCAGCAGCTATTAACATAAGTGAAAGCCCAGCTTAAGGACATTAGCAGAAGTTTGTAATGCTTGGAGGTTTTTATGGCTCAAAACCTGTGAACAGTTATCTTTACTGTGTGTTCCTACCGTTGGAGGGTGATTATTGTTGTTTTTTTTTTTTAAATCAGGGTTTTAATAGACACATCCTTGCTGCTATGCTGTAGATCAGTATAATTAACTTGTTTTGTGTTGGATATTTCAGAGAATTGGGAAGGAACATTAATAGTCAGACATTTCATAGAATGTCCATCTGTCTCAATTTTGATTCAGTAAATGTACAATTAGTAGACTTAAGAAACTCTAGTCCTGGTCTCTTGGTCATTAACTTGATGCAGAACACCAACCAAACTGAGGCCAGCAACGCTGTAGTTTTCTCTGAAATGCTGACCTTGTCTTTAAAAAAACCCCCCAAAAACTACAACATTTCAGAAATTCAAGCAGGTAAAATAGAACTGTCATGTTGACGAATGTAATTGCTTCCCATGTCAATGTGTAGATGTACCTTAATTTCAAGGGATTGTTGCTGTAATAGTCAGGTAGTCAAATTTCACAGCTGGGCTGAGAGTTTATTTTCTGCCACAAATTTACATTATGCAGTTGGGAGTGACACGTTTTTCAATAGCTTTATGAGCCTGCTGCAGATGAAATGCCATCATGATGCAGCCCACCTTCTTTTAAATGAAGTCATGTCAGTCCCTGAGTTGCAAATAGACCCAGGAAATGTTTAGCCAGATGTTGACTTTTAAAAGGTAAAAGGTAAGTTGTGGTTCACACTCAATTTTAATGCTTATCTCAAGTGGTTCTGTACAAGGAGGCAGTATTTGCTCATGGTTTTAACTGCAATTAAAGAATGATTAATCATGTTTATGAAAGGGTATGTTTAATCTGAGGTAGTTATTGTCTCCATTATGAAGTGAATTTTGCTGTCCATCAGTAGAGATTCTTTGCTCTTTGGATCTCACGTGGCTGATTATGAACTAAAGTACAGCTTTGTGTTGGAAGTCTTGGACCCAGCCATGATGTGGCATAAGGACCTCCATGATCAGCAAGGACTCCTGCTGCTTGCTTTGCAAGGATTGAAGCTGAAACTAAAAGCCATGCATGAAGCTCTTCAAGGCTTCTTCCTTCCTTCTGCCCTCTCATACTAAGGTTTATCTACCTGAAAGCTTTTGTTTTGTTCTTTTTTTTTTTTTTTGAAAGCACCTCATCATTTATGTAGTTTTCTCTGCTCAGCAAATGAGCTTTTTTAATATTAGTTGATTCTCTAGTCCTGGATGCCTGTTGTCTTATGAATTATTTCAAAGCTTTCAGGCATTGTTGCCTCTGACCTTTCATGTTAGGACATGTTTAGGACAAGAAGAAATGGCCTCAAGTTGCGCCAGAGGAGGTTTAGGTTGGATATAAGGCAAAACTTGTTCACCAAAAGGGTGGTCAAGCATTGGAACAGGCTGCCCAGGGAAGTGGTGGAGTGACCATCCCTGGAGGTATTTGAAAGATGTGTAGATGAGGTGGACTTAGGGACATGGTTTAGAGGTGGACTTAGCAGTATTGGGTTTACAGTTGGACTTGATGATCTTAGAATCGTTTTGGTTGGAAAAGACCTTTATGTTGGAAAGACTCCTTTGTCCAAAAAAAGTGGTATTGTGCAGCAGCATAAAATCGTCTGAACAAGGCTGTGACCGTCTCTATTTATAAAACTACCACTCAGTCCACTGTTTGCCCTGCCAGGTCTTTCCTCTTCTCTAAAGGTCTCGGGCACTTGAGAGTGTGAGGTAGGAGCGTGCAGCTGTTAGACTTGATATCACATGAGAAAGCTTCATCTCCAAGAAGTAAATTTCAGGCCCTTTGGTTGCCAAGACTGGTCAGGAATGTGGTCTGTGGTTTCTGAATCTTCACAATAAATTGAAAGGAATCTGCCTTGAAACAGCTGGTCCTATGACTCCTGGAAGGTCAGGCTCATATTTGCATGCTTGAGATTTCTCTTGTCAAGTTTCAGTCCCTGTGCTTTTTTTTTGAGGATGCTGAGCATCAGAAGTCCTATTTATGTCTGTTCCTCTCGTGTCTGTGGCCGTCACAAATTATCCTTTATTCGTGTGGCTGCCTGTTCTTTACACATCATCTTTGATTTTTGGGTTTTGCGTCTTCCTTCTGTCCTTATCTCTGCACTACAAATGGTGCAGAAAACAGATGTTAGATAAGATCCTAAAGTCATTGAGTCATTTTTTTTTTTTTTTCCATTCCAGTGATACAGTTAATCTGTTGTGGCAATGTCCAGATTTTCTGTGTTGCACCAACAGCCTCTATTGCAAAGCCCTCTCTTCTCTGATTCATCTCATTGACTTGTAGCTCCCTCAGCAAGGGATTTATGCTAGAAAAAGCTTACATGGGCATTTGGGAGCTCAGGAGCCAGGTGCCTGTGTGTGGTTCACTGCTCAGGAGGCTTCCAGAAAGGGGAACTGGGTGACTCTAAGCTTGTCCAAGTGTCTCGCAGCAGTAACATCATCAAGGATGGTCAGCTGAAGGCTGTTTCAAGGTTTTCTTTGTAAAGGCCCTCTCTGATGTATCCTCTCTGAAGAGGTTGTTCTATGGAAAAAAAACTTGTGTCCTCCTCAAGCAATATCAGCCGTTGTCATCTCTCATCCTTTCTGTTGTGTGGTATGAGCTAACGGGGGATGGACATCAGCCTGAAAACAGGAAAGGGAAGCTACTTCAGAGGCCCTTAAATTCATATTTTGACACTTTAATTCTCTATCTGGCTGCTTTTGTTTTGACCTGGTATGTTTTTTCCGATGGAGATGAGAGGGGGTGAGTGGATGGAAAAGAAAGAAGTAATTCTTTCAGAAGGGCTTTTTTTTTTTTTAAAGCAAAACTCATAACGTGTGCATTCCTGACCTCTTGTGCTATTTGTTTTTGTAAGTCTGCTAGCACTAATTGGCTCAGCATAGCATATTATTGATTCAAGCCTATAACCTCAGATTTCTGCCTAGGGAAAAATGAAGTGCTTCATGTTTTCCTGCCCAAAGCATCAGGAGTTGCAAAGATGACTGATCATCGTGAAGCTCGTTAGGGGCATAGACCAGAATACCTATAAATTTGGTATTAAAAAAGCCAGAGAGTGGGGGAGCTTCTAAACCCTGAACTTACGGTTTCTACTTTGATCCTTTTCCAAACTTTTGGGGCTGACAAAACTGAACAAAAGTCTTCCAGTATTTCCCATTTTGATGATACCAGAAATGTCTGTTGAAACAGTCTGGTGGCATGTTGGTGCTTCTGGTCCCAGATGAACAAAAGAGCATGGTCGTGCAGAAGCAAATGTTAAAGACCTACCTATACATTTAAAGTGTGGACTGAACTTCTACTTTTGCCTTTCAGCATTAAAAAGAACTAATGGTACATACGACTGATGCAAGTAGGGTTTCAATGCTTTACAAGTGGGCAGTACTAACCTGATTTTTGTTATGGTTTACACTAGGTGTTATTGGAAACAACAAAGCTATAGGAAAGTACATCACAACAATGATCTTTCTGTATTTTGCCTGCCTCCTTCCATCCATTGCATTTGGGTCACTCAATGATGAAAATACCCGAGGAGCTATTGGTGAGTTTATCAGCTTTGTGTATCTGTTATAGGATTCCATGTATTCAGGTTGAGTAGCTCTGGTCACAGGACGCTTTGATAGTTTTTATTTGATAAATAGAACACTACTGAAGGCTTTTCTAATTGTTATGTTCATGACTGTTTCTCAGAAGACTAGAAAAATTGAACACAACTTTGGATAGTATCATCTAACTTGAACTGATAGTTATGTGCTACCATACTTCTGAATGATGCTCACTTTATAACCTTGTAGTTATCTGCACATTTTTCCTACGACAAACTCTTGTGCTTTTGATCAGAGTCTGGTTACCAGTATCCAGATCACTGGTATAGCAGAGGATGCTTTGTTCTGTCCCATTTGTAGCCCTGAAGCAGTTCATACTGCTGTTACAATTCATAGGACTCTTAGTTGAAATCTTGCCCTGAAGGCCTTCACAAACACTGGTTATATTTTTATAGTTGTTTAAAATATTAAAACAAAAAAAAACCAAAACAAAAAAACAACAACAAAAAACCCCAATGTGAACAAAAAAAACCCCCCACCCAACTTCCATAGTTCAATATCTAGAAACCTGGTGGCAACCTAAATTATTGGTACAAGTTTGCAGGCAAAGGGTTACTCCTCGCTTTCCTGATGTCTCACCTCTATACCCTCTTACGCGTTAGCAGTTGGCTTCTACACCTTGTGAATGCTCCTTGGTCGGGGAGGTGTTGGTTAAAAACCTTGTTTGTTTCCATCCTTTCTAATTACTCATAGATGTGCAGAAGACAATCGTCGGCCAGTGTATTGGAGGGCTGCTTTACGCGCTCTTCTCGGGGCAACCTCTAGTTGTGCTCCTAACCACGGCTCCTTTAGCACTCTACATTAATGGTGAGTCTATTAAATGTCTACATCAGGGGACCAATGTGATTGCAATCAGTGGAGTGGGACTTTGTACAAGAACCTTGCGATACTGTTGGAGCTTTAGTTGCATTTGTTTAATAAATCAATTTTAAAGGGCTGCTTCCAGTGCTGAAGGAGAGGGGAAGAATTTGATTGAGGTTTAGTTAAAGTTGGTTTCGAAAGGAATCATCTTTCATAAAAAAAAAAACATTTCATGAGAATAAGCATTTCTTCTTCAAGGAAGAAATCCCTTTCATCTCATGGTTTTCTCATGTGGCTGCATTAAACCAACTTGAGGATAAGAGCCTGAGACAGACTTTTTTGTTGATTGAGGGGTTTTTTATTTTTTTATTATTGATCTGTTAAGGTTGATCAATAGTTTTCCAGTTACAGCTACAAGCTGATATTACTGAGCCAGAGGTGTAAAAGAGCAAACTCCTGTATCTATAGGAACAATCAGATGGGCTATGATTAGTTTGAAAAGTTTAAGACATTAAGTTTTATCTACAATTCAGTGACTGAGTAAACATACTGCAAAAGCATGTATGAGATCTCTTGCTCAACAGCACCCTGAAATGCCAGCGAGAGCAAATTCCAAAGGCTGATTTTGTGGCCTTGATCCCTGGGAAAGATCATAGAATCATAGAATGGTTAGGATTGGAAGGGACCTTAAAGATCATCTAGTTCCAACTAGTTCTAGGTGCTTTGATCTTTGATCTAAAGATCATCTAGTTCCATCTAGTTCTAGATGCTTTGAGCAGTGTGGAAGAATATTCTTCCATGTGCTTCTCCCCATTTCTACTGAAGGAAGGGGATGGGAAAGGGGAGAACAGTTTAGGTTGATCCAGTGTTCATCCAAGAGTGTATGAATGGGGGTTTAATCATATCTTCCATTAGTGTGTTGCGGTGAAGTCTTGAAATTGGTTCTTTTTGCTATCAGGCATCTGGGAATCACAGAGTGGTAATGACAAAAGTTTAATCTGACAAGTGAATGCTTCATTTTTGCAGTCATCCGAGGAATTTGTGATGACTACAACTTGGATTTCAGTGCTTTCTATGCCTGGATTGGACTGTGGAACAGTTTTTTCCTTGTGATGTACTCCCTCTTTAATTTCAGTCTTCTGATGAAGCTCTTTAAAAGGTAGTTATTTTCAAGAAGTCATATTGTGTTCAGATTATTCAGCAAATGGAAAAATTATACATTCCACAAGCTCTTTAATTACAAACTTGCTGCAAAATGTATTTTGCAAGATGAGGCTAGTATCATTTCAGCTTATTGTTCTAGCTTGAAAGAAGCTTTTAAAGATTCACTGGGTTTTGTTTCCTGAGTTGGAATCTAACTAAAATTGGTATATTTTCATGTAAATGCATGAATATGCTCATTTTCTTTTGAATGGAGTTGAATGCAGACTCTACTAATGGCTATATTAATTCCTGGGATTTTTCCACAGGTCAACAGAAGAGATAATTGCACTTTTTATATCCATCACGTTTGTGCTTGATGCCTTCAAAGGTATTATTAAAGGTAAGTCTTGCAATGATGTTTTTCAGTGCAGATCTCTGCTTTGCTTCCTTGTCAAAGGGACATACAAGGCTGCAAATATGCATGATGTTTGCTTGTTTCATGTTCATTCAGGGTCTTCAGGGGGAAAAAAGAGTGTGTGAGGTTAAAGTAGCCATGTGTCAGCAGTGTGCCTGGATATGCAGAATTTCTGTCAGCTCAATTGCAGTTAGCTGAGATAGAATTAGTGTCTTAACTTAAATGGAGAAACTGTATTAATGTTACTGTGAAAGGCTTCCCCTGGTACCAGTCTCTTTGGTCTTGGCAAAAAAAACCCCAAACAACAAAAACAAACAAAAAAACCCCACCCAATTTAAATGAAGTGCATCTAGACCTTTTTCCTTGCCACGTTATTAAAGCTACATGGAGAGGAGTCAAAAGATGGATTGAGATTGTCCATTCTTAGGTGAACTCAGAGATTCTTCTCCTATAATGGCATCAGAAGGACTGCAATGCCTTCCAGCGTGTTCCTGAAGCTATTCTGCCCTTTCCAACCACTTTCCCCATGTCTGGGTTAAGTTCTAGGTGAGTTCTCCCTGAGCAGACCTGGGATTTAACAAGTCACTCTGGTGCCTCTCTTCCTCCTGATCAGGATTGGCAGAAGGTATTTGTGAAGGTGCAAGACATTAGCAGCAATGCCATGTGAATGGCAACCTTTCTGTTGGTCCCAGTGAGGAGTTGACCATGTCTACATTCCTTATTCGTTAAGACCTATTGTACAACAGTGCCAAGGTTGGGCTATCCCCTGACATCCTTCAGAAGATACCTAACCACACTGAGCACATCCCTTGTTTTCAAGATCTTGGCTCATTATGATATCTTGCACAGAAGGAGAACACCTTCAAAGAGCAGGTTTGACACTGCAAAGCAATTTGAAGTGAGATATTGCCTCGCTTTGTTGGGAATCCTTAATTTGGCTCCTTGGGCATATGCTTTGATTGTGAAATCAGAGGAGTTTTTTTTTCTTTGCAGAACACCTGCATCTTTCAAATATCCTCCTCAGACAAAGCTTGATGATGGAAAAACTGTTCTGAAATACTTTGCTTTCTCGGTGCTTGATGTTTAGCTTAATGTGTGCTGTTAGTGCCCTGTTCAGGAAGCATGAAACAGTCTCCCCATGGCACTAAGGTGTTCCTCTACAGAATGTTCAACTGCTTCAATTTCATATTCAATATTCAATTTCAGAATATTCTGTAAAAATCAGCAAATGCCAATGTTCACAGTAGAGAGCTGATTTCCTATAGCAGGGGAATGAGGTACAGGTTAAAGGTACAGAAAGCATCCATTGTTCTTGGTTGCCAGACTTCCAGGAATATGCAAGTAATACCTCAGAGTATTGTAGTGGGGAGAGGAGAGGATCCTGGAAGTTAATTAGCGTAATTAGTGTCATTCTCCCTTGTACTTGGGAAGGGCTGAGTTTATAGGAACAATGGTAATAAAATCAAACCAACGCTCCATTCATTGACAAGCTCATGTTGGCTTGAGCTGCATCTGGGAGCGTTCAGTGCATCAATAGATGGGACCTCAAGTCCAGCCAGATGAAGAAGGACACAGATACTGATACAAGCAGACTTTATCCTTAACCTTCTCAGTGGTCATACTTAAACACATGACCATCAGTAAAGCTCATGGTTGCACACTCATCTTTCTTCTGCTCCTGTTTTGTAGCAGGAGGTGATGGTTGCTGCTTCATTCTCCCACTCAGAACTTTGGTTGAGCAGTTAAGTAGGAAGAGAAAGCTGGTACCACACAGTTTGATGTGTCCTAGTAACAGCTAGCCAGCTGACGGGGACTTTTGGGCTTCTTGAATGCCAGGGGACATCCTGCTTCTTACTCAGATATGTTTTCCTCAGTCTGTTCATAGGCTGGATTTTTTGATTATTATTTTTTTTGCAAGGTACTCGTAGATGTGCAGGAAAGAAGGGGGGGAGGGATGCGATACTGTACAGAGGAATCAAGCCATGTGCATTCACACTATCCCAGTGACACTTTGTTTTTGCCATGTGGCCCAACCACCAAAGCTGTGTTTGTTTGATCTTGACATCTGCACTCTGCAGGAAACGGCGGTGAGCCGGCCGAAGCAAACAAAGCCAGTTAATGTTGTTGGAGGGAACTTGAGTGCGTGCTAATTTGGAGAATGGCTCTGTTTCAGCAAGGGCACCACCTGCTTTGCTGCTCTCTCTGAATGTGGGCAACAAGATTCACTCAGCTCTGTTATAAAAACAAACTATAAATCTGCAGGAATCAAATACTTTATAGCAAGTCCATGGTGTAGGGTGAAGGCATCTGGCTAAACATCTTGGTGCATTCTCATTTCTTTAACTAAAATACAAGAATAAAGGCAAAGTTTCTCCCCTTATATCCAGGATTGAGTGGAGCAACCCTGCCTAGTTTTGAAGTGGGTGCAAATTGAGTTGCAGCCTGAGAGGTAGTGTAGGAAGATATAGTCAGACTGAACACAGAGCACCAAAGATGTGCTCAGCCCTAAATATATTATTGCAATAGGTGTGCTCAGCCCAAAATGTATTATTGCAATATAGCCAAGTGTGGAAAATGAAGAAAATCCACAAGACCCAAAGTAAATTATTTCTTGTTTGTTCCAGTTGAAATCTAAATAGAGAGGCATGCAAATAAGTTCTGCATAGTTGCTGGGTTGTGTGTGCTCTTGGTTTGTCATGTGCTTAGTAAGTGTGTGTGTGTCTCTAGGACTTAAAAATGCTTAGGGTCAGCTGAGATGGTGAACAGGCTTTTAGCCCTGGCCAGCTGCTCATCCCCAGGAAATACTGCCATAATAATTTTTGTTAGGACAAAAAGTGTCCTTTAACGTTCAGAGCCGGAAACTGCAAATCCTCCAACAACCTGTTCTGTGTTGGTGTGCAGGTCATAACAGTGATCTGGTTGCCTCAGTTTACCTGTTTGCAAAGCAGGTGTGGGTGTCCTGCCTGGGCTGGACACAGCTGTGAGGATGGAGGGAGGAAATGATAGCAGAGCTTCTTCCGTAGCACGCGATGTAGAAATACGCAGTGCTAATGGAGGTTGTAATGAGATTGCTCCTTATTGGGGGAAGCTTCCTCATGCTTTAGAAGTGCACTGATCTCCTCATTTCTGGCTGCTGCTGAGAGAAAAATTGACAAGTTAAATCTTGAATTGGAAACCTTCTATGATCTTTAAATCTAGATCTTCTATGATCTACATATACATTTCTATTCCATTTCATGGAATGTGAAGTAACCGGTCTTCTCCTGCGACCTTCAGGTCCTACTGACCCCATCCATTTGTCAAATATCCAGGTCCCTTTTACAAGGTGGTACAAGAAGGGTTATTACTGCTGTTAAAATGGCAGCATAGTAAAACATGGGGTATTTTTACATTGGAGTGAGCTCCAAACCAGCAATAAGGCAAACTGTGTTTTGGCCAAATTCAAGGTGGTTGCGAATACCAATTGTGCTTCGTAAGAATGTTTAAAGTTTGTTTTGCTTGTTTTCAAATATTTAGAATTGGAGTTTGTTTTGCTTCTTTTCCCCTGTAGCTGCTGCAGATGGAAATGCCGAGATGGTTGGGGTTTTAAAGAACATGATTATTATTTGGAGGTGGGGGGAAAATGTTATGAGGAGCTTTATAGCTTAAGCTTCAAATTGTTGTATTTTTGCCTAAAGAGGATGGTCTTGCCCTAAACTTCTGAATTTCCCTATGCAGAGTTTGAAGGGATATTTTGACTAAAGCAAAGAAAGGTAGAGGGACTGCAAAGCTCTGACATGGTGGTTTCCATCCTCCATTATCTTCTGTTGGGATGAAGGAGAGTGGGTGCTGCCATCTGACCACAAAACATGGGAATATTAAGGCTGCAAAGCCCAACTCCCACCTTCTGATTCCATTTGCTCCTTGTTGCACCTCAGGCTCTTGTTACCAAAAGAGCTGAAATCATCCCTAAACCACATTTATCTGCTTGGAGACAACCAGTGCCGTAGAAATGAGAACACGACTGTCTAAATGCTCAAAAGCAAGAGTGTATTTACAATTGTTAATATTTACAATTGTTAATTACTTTTATAAATGCCTTTGAGCTAACCTAAAATATTTATGAAGGGTTCCAGAGGTATTACTGGGTGTTTCACTTGTACAGGTTTACTTTACATGCTCTCTAACTCTTGTTTCAATTTGCAGAGTAAATTTAAATGTTCTGCAAGGTTTTGCATGATACTTATCTTTAAAAATCTGGGTTAACCTTGGAGGAAAAGTAATTATTGTACGTTTTGTAGTCCACTTAAGGATCTGGGCAGCCTGGCTGCTCTTAATTATTTCAAAGATCCTGATGGAATATGCTTACAAGGCTGCTGAATGTAGGTGTCTTTAGATAGATATAGATATACATGAGAGCAATGACTCCAGTGCTAGGAACAAAATCATGGAAATAATTAGCACTGGAAGTCTTTACAGTTCAAACATGTTGCTTTAGATAAATTTAACTTTTACCTGTTAAAATAAATGAAAAAATAAATTTGTAAAGCACTGGCTTTATAAAAGCAGCAGCTCTCCTGATTTCTTTTCACTGTTTTGAGGGGTAGAGCTATAAGCCTGGTGAAGCATAATGTTAATATTGCATGATCAAGCAAGAACAAACCACTTTATTTTACTTGCTTTGATTGTCACAAACCTATCCTAATGCTTGCCTGTTGGTTGTTTGTACAGTTTTTAAGAAATATTACTACCATGGGCGCACAGGAGACAGTTACTTGGAAAAAGCACGAACTGATGCTATTCCAAGCCTCGGCATCAATACCACCTTCTTGATGAATTCATCAGTGAGCAGATCCATGTCCCTAGAGAATCAAACAGGCACGCATGATGTGCATTATGGACGTGAAACTGCCGTCCTTAGTCTCATGTTGATGTTGGGTACCCTTTGGCTTGGTCATACGCTCTATCAGTTTAAGAAAAGGTGAGTTACTTCAGTCTTAGAGCTCAGACTACTGATTATTTCATATTACCTGTTGAGGAGTCGCTAATGATTTAGATCTTAATTTTGTAACCCAGAAAAATCAGGTGGAACTCTTGCATTAGTGGCAGTGGAAGCCAAAGCCAGAGATGAACTTGGCTGGCCACCTGGAAAATGTTAGCAGCAGAACAAAATGTTCGGTCGCTGGACGATGCCCTTCCGTATTTGGTTTGGCGTCACAAGTGACTTTTCAGAAAGTTTTGGGTGAACCATATATTTCATGTTGGAACTCCTATAAATCCTCCCAAATAGGCATTGAACCCTTTTGAGGGGACAAAAATCCTTGATGGTACTGGAAGGTCTACTGGGAATATACCTTTGGTGTGCTCTTGGGAATCAAATGCCCAGCTCTAATTTGGGTTTTATTCCTATTACCCTTTAAAGCTCTTAATTTGAAATGCTTGAGTAAGCAATTAAACTAAAGTGGAAGCGAGACACAAATTGGTGCTTGGAGGGCTTTTTTTCTAGCTTGCATCTTAGTTTCTTGTTTCTTTATGGGTTTTGCTCATGCATTCATCAACCTTCAAAGGCTATAGATTCCAGAAGATTTAGGGCTGAATTAAAGACTAATTCTCTGCTCCAAATATCTGCAAGATTGGACTGAATTGTCACTTGTTAAAAATTTAATGCTATCTAGACTGAGTGACTCTCTCTACAGCGTGGTGTTGATGGAATTTTTGTTTTGTCTTTAAATTGCAGCCCATATCTACATGCGAGAGTACGTGAAATTCTGTCCGACTGTGCCTTACCGATTTCAGTCCTGACTTTCTCTGTTGTGGGTTCCTATATCTTCAAGGAAATTGAAAGTAAGTTGTATTTTTGTTCTCTGGAATACTAGGGGAAGCTATTTAGGGTGGAAGGAAAAGAGAAATTAAATCCTAGGAAGGGTTTGCTAAAAAAGTAGCAAACTTCTTCAATATAATTCCACAAATACCGTGTGTACCTCCCACCACCCCAGGAGCTCAAATTTCCTCAATATTAGATTTAATTAAATCAAAACTCGAATCAAATGAGGCTGACCAAAGCTTTTTCTCTAGATAAATTATTCCAGTGTTTTTTTTCATTTCAATGTAATTTAAAATATGTATCTTTTACAATAAAGAGGATCAACAATTTCTGGCCAAGAACAAAGGGCAGAGTAATTAGTGGGCAGGAAGGGTTGTTGCCAGTCATACAGACGTAGAGTTGATGATCCCAGTCTGTCCTCTTTGTCTCCAGTTTACGTTTTCCTAATTTAGGTGAAATGGTGCAGAGCATCTGGGCAGTTCTAAGTTACACAAGGAAATCTAAAAATGAGACACCATTCATTGGCCAAATAGATCAGCTTTTCCATATCAGGAAGCGATAATGGGGACAGGAATTGCATTGTCCTGTGGTGACGCGAGTGGATGATGTGAGGAAATGTATGGAAACAAATAAGAAATGACTTTTTTTTCTGTGATGGCCATTCCATCCACTTGGACTGTAAAATAATATGTGGCCATGTGTGATTTATCCCTAGTCATGGATTTCTCTCAATGGCAGGAAAGTAGGGACATTTTCTACTTAAATGCCTTGCACAGCTGGTTGGATATGAAGAAGTTTTAAGAGCCCTTCTATCACTTGATTAAATGAGCAGGAGGAGTATACTGTTAGTTAGAAATAAGGTTTTCTAATCTAGAAATGCCTTGCATCTGTGGAAAACAAGCTTCCATCTTTTGTTTTGCTCGAATATACGTAATGCCTCACTAGAACTAGCAGTAAGCTGTCAAATCAGGATGGCAGCCAAGTTCTAAGAGGATGGAGGAAAAAAATAAACTAAAACAGCCAGATGAGCCCATCTGCTATGTCTTTCTAGCTCCCACATACCAGAGCGTCACGCCTGGTTTGCTGTGTTGGTTCCCCATAGTTTTTGGTGTGGGTAAAACATCAGTTGAGTCCATGTGGGTGGTTGGACAAGAAGGTGCCTCTTAACATCATTCTCCTCCTCTTTCCAGTGTCCAAATTTAACTACAACCCATCTGAGAGCTTGTTCGTGCTGGCCCCAGTCCAGTCCCTCTCCATTGGGTCAGTGATGAGTGCCATGGGACTGGGGTTCCTCCTATCAATGCTCTTCTTCATCGAGCAGAACATTGTGGCATCACTCACAAATGCCCCGGAGAACAGGTAATACTTTTGGTACTTCTCTTCCTCTGTGGAGGGATGCCCCCGAGTCTTTTCCCAGCGCTGCTTGTCCAAAGCTTGTCTGAATATCAGAAAAGATGTTCAAGACATCTTCTTTAGAACATTTGTTGTTACAGATCAAAGTAACCCTACTGCTTAACCTCACTATTCTCAAAACATGATATTGTAGGAATGGGCCAAAAATGCAAAGCATCAATGAGCTCCTCACCTCAGCCTGTTTCTTTTTTGCTCATGTGTGAATGTTATGTAGATATTTTCTATGGTTTGAGGTCTGTGGATGTACCTCTGGATATTTAGAGAGTGTCTGACCCAGGTGGACACTTGCAGTGCTCTTGCAGTACAGAGAATTTTTTTGCAAGTGAAAAGTCAATGACCTGAACAAATGTCCTAGAATGATATGCTGCAGTTGAGAATCAGAAAAAAGTGTTTGGAGCTGTTAGTCTCCAATTGAAAAGGTGGAATTAAAACACTATGTCTGATAGGTCTGATTTATGTGCAAACTTGAGTCGAGATGTTGCGCTATTAAAATATTCCTTCTGATGTTTCTGTGCCAACTGCAATCAGATGTGATATCAAGAATGAATGTGTATGACTTTTCCAGGGAAACTACCATGTCTCAGAGGGGTTTTTTTTGCTAATGTAATGCGTGGGAGGGTTCTCTCCTTGCATAATGTACATTAGCATTCTCCGTGTTATAGCTGGAGTGATGCTGAATTAGGGGAGAGAAGACAAGCTCAAATTCAGTTATATTAATTTGATTTTCTTTGACCACTTGATTTTTTTCCTCTTATCTTCTTATATTTCTTTAAGTGTTGCATAAGTCTGTAATGTAACTGGGTCATGTCAATATAAGTTCCTTCTAAACTTTTGATGTTTTCCACTAGGGTGTCTTTAAAGAATGTAAAATATTCTTTGGAATTCCTCATAGAGTTATTTCATAATGCTTTGTACAAGGCTGAGCTTATGCTGATCAGGTATCAGGGTGCATGAGTCTTTTAGAGAAGGAAAACTAGGACTTGACACCACCTCTTTGTGGTACCATCACAGAATAAAACTACAATCATCTATATCAACCAAATGGAGAACATGCTGTTTGGTGTCTTCCCAAATGTAGTGATTTCCTCCTGTAGAAAAATCAGGGAAAAGATGATGCTTGCCTGAAAGTACACCAGTGTGCTTTGCTAAAAAATAATCAAAGCAAGAATATGGGACAGTCCAAGGAATACTGGGCTGATTGGGCAGCGTGATGATAACTCGGGATAAAGGTATCTAGATCTTTGTGTGTTGAACTAGGCAAGCTGAGTGGAGCCTGTCCATTGCTCAAAGCAGGTGTACACCATACAGTGCTGTAAGACTGCTGAGACTGTCAAAGAGTATCCCAAGGGGGGACTGAAATGATGCTGCTCTTAGAAGCATGACCTTTGTACATAGAAAGCCCTCTGAAAAGGGCAGATAGGACAATCAAACAATAGCCCTGGGGATGCTGGAGATGCCTTTGCTTTGAGAAAGCAGCACATGAGCAAGGGGCCGTGCTTTCAAAGTGTAAGCCAACACAGGAAGCGTGTTTACAATCCCACCCTTCCTGCCAGCACCTTCCAGCGTCAGAGACATTACAGTGTAGACATCTACCTGACCTGGTCACCCCGTGGCCTCCTCAGTCAATGGAGGTGAGCACTTCCAAGTGAGATGAGCCTTATTGTTCCAAAACTGAACCCCACCCAAGATTTCTGCTGCCCAAACAATGGCATCTGTTGCTCTTTGAGACAGATATTAGGCATAGATTGTGCCTACTAGGTTGTGTCTGCTAGCTCCATACACCTCATGTCCTAGAGCATCTCTGATGGCTCCAAGTCTCTTCTTGGGTATTGAACAGAACTTGCTTGGGTGGCATTCAGACACCTAAATGGTGCTCCCTTTCCAGTGAGCAATTCAGCTCACTGATTTGTCCAGTTCTGGAGCCCCCAACACAAGAAAGACCTGGACCAGTTAGAACGAGTCCAGAAGAGGCCATGAGGATGATCTGAGGGCTGGAGCAGCT
>NW_010315638.1:23752-44936 GCF_000700745.2 Antrostomus carolinensis
TCCTCCCTGGAAGTGCTGAAGGCCAGGTTGGATGAGGCTTTGAGCAACGTGGTCTAGTGGAAGATGTCCCTGCTGCTGGCAGGGGGGTTGGAACTGGATGAGCTTTAAGGTCCCTTCCAACCCAAACCCTTCTATGATTCTATGATGATCCCTGGTGTTGTATCAGAGTGAGCACTGCTGTCTTGCTCTGATGCACAGGCAAAAACGTAGCTATGGACCTGGAGTTAAAGTCTGAACACTGAATCCTTCCCCAGCCTTTTTTTAAATTTTACTCATGGCATCTGAGCAGTTGGCACCAGGTGGGTGCATTCAGGAAAGGGAAAGACCTTGCAAAATATGGCAAAGTTAGACTAGATAGGAGTCCAGCGTTAGCAGCTGCTCTCTGAGTAGTCCTTGCAAAAGGAATATGAAGTGGTTAACTTACTGGATGAAGGCTGGCAGGTTCTCCCTCCCCTAACAAACAAACTGGCGACACTACCCTGCGTTCATCAAAGTTAGGAGCATATCTCCTTGCTTGACTACTAAGGAGGAGCTGAAGCTTAATGAATTCATATCCCCTTTTCTTATCATGCAGTAGCAGTTACATCATTAGAGGATTACTGCCGCATACCGAGCACGTGTTCTGCTCGTGGGGAAGGAGGGTGATCGGGGTTTAAAAAAAGGCAGATGGGAAACTTCAGTCTCAGTAGTTTGGCAGCCCATGGCCAGGTTTCAAACCACTCCACTGATGGACTCTGCTAGCAGATACACGTGTACGTTTGGAGTGGACTGTGCAATAAATGTAGCGGCAAAACGCTGCTGAAATTTTCATGGGCTGTTATTTTAGTGAGTTGCCTTTCTGCTCAGTGTTGTTCTTTCCAGGAGATGACTGCTTTGGGAGGAAACTATCAAGTTGCATTACCTTTCATGTTCATGTAACGTAGGGTGTAAAGCAGGAGGAGTGTGAAATCGCTCTGTACACGAAGTGCACTTCGATGTTTAGTGTTGGAGCTCAGAACAGCCTGTTACAATTTGTACCGAGTGTAACTGCTGTCAACAACAAACTCATTTCAGGTTGGTGAAGGGAACAGCTTATCACTGGGACCTCCTGCTCGTTGCACTGATTAACACAGGGCTGTCAGTCTTCGGCCTCCCATGGATCCATGCTGCCTTCCCTCACTCCCCAATGCACGTCCGTGCCCTGGCCTACGTGGAGGAGAGGGTTGAAAATGGACACATCTATGAGACGTAAGTAGGAACTGCAGAGCTGTCTTGTATCTCTTTGGTTTCATTTGTGGTTTCCTGATCCTTTGGGTGCTGTGGGTTGTGTGGTCGGGGAGTTAGCTATCTTCTTGAAGACCTGCAAGATATGAAGGTGGAAGGGAGATGTGCCACGTGAAGCCACCTCAGCCAGCATGGCCTGTGATCCCACTTCATCCTCCTTCACCAAAGCTCTTATTTTAGGACAACTACAAATTTATACTCTTGTCAGTGGCTGGCAGCAGCATGGAGGAGTTCCACCCACTCTGGTGCAAACTGTCCTTTGGAAGAGTCGTCCAAGGCCTTTTTCGGGTTTATCCTTGTGGAGATGCTTTGACCAGATCTTTCCAGATGTCTTCACCAGGAAAAATGCAGTCTGATTCATTGCCTGAAACCTGTCTGGTGGTTATTACAAAGGGTAGGAAAAATGCAGCATTATTTCAGAGCTCCCATAGCATCTTCTGCCACGTTTTGGGAAGGCGAGATGCTTATTAAATTCTCTTGTTTTTAAGCAAAAGTGACTGTGAAGCCATGCCCAGGTCACAGCTTTCTGTTCCAGACCAGCTTTTTGGCTGTTCTGAGCTGTCCAACACACTCTTATCAAACACCTATTTAAAAAGAAAACCTAATTTCTCATGAAACCTGCTTCAGAATAGAAATTATCTGGTCTGTTTGATCTCAGTATGTTACAGTTGAGTGCTTTTATCTCAGAAGTGGTATTTTCCACTCACATGCCATTAGTTTTAATTATCTTGTCTTGGTTTCCAATTTCAGAGTTGCCACTTATCAAAAGTGAGGCTAAGTGGTCATTTACTTTGGGGGATGGAGTGGGTCTGTCTTTTAATTTCAGTTTTGCCTTCACGCTGTTCTTGGTGCCAGCTGGCCCAGCCCAACCTGTCACAGCTGCTTTTTGGGTTGGTGATGGACAGATTTCACCTTCCATATCTGGAAATTGCTGAATCCTGCTGTTCCCTGCAATGCTTTTACAGATCTCTGCTGGGAGATCAGTCCCTTGGGCTTGTATTTCCATTAGTATGTGATGCTATTAGTTGTTCCTACAACTATATCTGTGTTGAATAAACACTAAACCTTTTTATTTTTTTTATATTTTTTTTTTAAAAAGGAACTTTGTAATTTGACTTCTGTAGGGTTTTAATCCATGCCCTTGCTCCTGGTGTCCATGAGCTGAGCTGGGATACCTCTGCCCTCCATTTCTTTGTGAGAGGCAGAATTTACACTTTGAAACTCGTGTGCCAAGCCTCCCTCCTGTGTCTTCTGTTGTTAATTTGAATACCTGGTGGCTTTTCTCCTATTTTACCACTCAGTGTCTTTGTTCTGGCTTATTCTTGATGAAGTCAAGTCTACTGCCCAAATTAAGGACTACCTTCTACCCTTGTCTTCTGCTCCTTCACCCAGCTGCCCCAAAAGAGCATTGTAGAGCTCTCTTTGGCTATGCTAACCTAGATATAGCTCCAGTGATTCTCTGGAAAGGGCTGAGGGATGCCCTAATCTCACTAAATGTGTTCCCTCGTAGCACAGCTCTTCCTGTGCTGGAGGCAAATCGGTATGTAAATGAGTTCTGTGAAGTGGATTTTGGGAGTGAAGAAGGGAACAAGCATTTCCTAGGTATTTGAACTCCCTTTGAGACTTGAAGCTTTTTGTTCTCTGCAAAACATTGAGCTATAAACAGGAGGCTCTGAGTAATGTTGTCATCTTTTTATTTTTTTTTTTTTCTCTTAGCCAGCTCTGCTGAAAAAGAAATGTAATGAAACTCAATTAGAAAATCAGGAGTTTTCTCCCCTAGCCTGTTCCTTCCCTGAATTCAAATCAAAGCTCTCGGTGAGGATGGTGATATAAACAAGAATAAAGATCTGTCAGAATGAAAGCAAAATTTTCTCCCCTGTAGAGTAACCACTTGTTTCGTGTGGCAATCTGCAAATAGGTTCTCATGGCTCGTATGGGGTAAGTCAGGAATGGCTAATCCTGTGCTAGCCTTGTTTAAGGGATTCTGGAGAAATGAGCCTGGATTATGCTCTTCAGTCTCCATTAACTATTTCATTTCCATTGCAGCACAGGATTTCTGGAACTGTTTCTTCAAGGACCAAACCAGATTCTGAACACAGAATCACAGAATGTCAGGGATTAGAAGGGACCTCGAAAGATCATCTAGTCCAACCTCCCTGCTGGAGCAGGAACCTAAATGAGATATTTCATGCTTATCTTTATATATATTGATACCTATCTCCATCATCCTCTATCTTATCTCACTGCACACATGCAAATTACTTGATTTCTTCTATTGATTTAATGTGGCTGTTCTTGATGTCCTCACCCTGGAAATAAGAAAAGTGCTAGAACTGGTGAAAGAACAATTTGAGGCTGGGAACTTCAGCTTTAAAGATATTAACTGTCACAGAATCCCAGAATGGTGGGAGTTGGAAGGGACCTCAGGAGATCATCTAGTCCAGCCCCCCTACCAAAGCAGGTTCCCTACAGCAGGTTGCACAGAACTATGTTCTGATCAGAAATTCCAAACTACTTTAATAAGTGGCATTAGCAGGAGCTGACAGTAGTAGTTGCAGTACATCTTGTATGTGATCAAAGACTTCAGAGCTGTGATTGCTGCATCCCCAAGGGATGACAGGCAGAGAATTTCATGAACTTCAAAAATCCATTACCAAAGGGCTGCTATTCCGAGCTCTTCTTGTACTTGCAGACTTGCAGCTGATTGAAATGTGGTGGCTTCATATCTAATTTTGATCCTGGGCTCTTTGGTTTGCATGACTTCGTTTGCAAAGAAGCCGGCAGACTTGTGCGTGCTCAGACTGATGCTTGCAGGTCATGAGCATCCCCAGAGGTGGGTTAGATCTTTGCCTGGAATACAGAATCCCAGAATTGCCTTGATTGGAAAAGACCTTTAAGATCATTGAGTCCAGTCAACACTGACAAGTCCTCAACTAACCCGTGTCCCTCAGTTCTTGGATTTACTGAAACGGGGTGGCAGCAGGCAAGTAGGTACCACTGAACAGCACTGCTGAGAGGTGGCTGGTAACTCTTACCTCCACAGAATCCCAGAATTGCCTCAATTGGAAAAGCCCTTTAAGATCATCGAGTCCAATCATGAACCCAACACTGACAAGTCCCCTATGACTAACCCATGTCCCTCAGCACTGTGTCTACACGACTCTTCAATCCCTCCAGGGATGGGGACTCCACCACTGCCCTGGACAACCCCTTCCAATGCCTGACAACCCTTTCAGCAAAGAAATTCTTCCTCACATCCAATCTCAGCTGCCCTTGGTGCAACTTGAGGCCATTTCCTCTTGTCCTGTCCCTTGTTCCTTGTTTGAACAGACCCACCCCCACCTCTCTCCACCCTCCTCCAAGGGACTTGGACAGAGACACAAGGTCTCCCCTCAGCCTCCTTTTCTCCAGGCTCAACACCCCCAGTTCTCTCAGCTGCTGACAATATGTACAACCTGCACCATTGCTCACCAAGGAATTCAAATGTTGTCCTCTGAACTTTGTGTACTGTTTGATATTTGTTGTTCCTAAGGTCTTGTGACTGCTTGTGTTAATTCTGCCACGTTACCCAAATCCTGAGAGCAAGCCTCAGGCTGGTACCCTTTCCCTCTCCCTCTACATACAGGTGTGGAAGGCTCCTTCATTCCCTCAGCTTCCTTATGCTCTTGAATATATAAACAGATTTGAAGTTCAACCTGACCTTACTTATAAGCCAGACTCTCAAAAACTTAATATTGAAAGAATTTGCTGGGAAGCAATCTTCTTTACAACAGAGGGATTACAAAGTCCCAACAGTGCATATGTAAAAAGAGGGAAATATGTTTTGATAGATCTCGTGGCTGGCTCTTGTGTTAATCCTCAGAGTATTTTGTGTACAGGGTTAATTTGGAATATGAGGTCTCGCATCCAGGGAATGAGGCCACTAGATGACACAAAAACAGTCTATGGACAGTAATTTCTCCTGATAATAGGGGGATTTACTCACTAGCTTATCCACTGAATTGGTGGATTTATCTTCTCAAAAAAAGTTATGTTAAGAATCCTGCTTTTCTCTATTTATAAGTAATTTTGACAGATGAGGGTTTTCTTTCCTCCTATTGTTTCTGGCTTTTTTTTTTTTTTTTCAAACTAGGAGTTGCTCACAGGTTTAATTGAAGTGAAAAGAAAACAAAGCAACCTTCCTTCACCCTCCCCAAATAGGCTCTGAAAATTGCTGCATGTTTTCCTGCCAGTTGTCTTTTTTTTTTTCCCCCAGATTAAAAAAAAAATCAATCTGTGGTCTGTCAGCTCTGGAAAATTTGCATTAATTAATTACATGTTTTGCATGGTAATAGGCAATTTGCAGTGCGACTGCTATCCACACCAGAATTAAATTTCTAACTTGCTGTGTAGTGCTCTCAGCTTTCCCTTCTTTATAAACAAGGAGATCCTCATATACATCAAAAATGCTGACTTGCAGTGAAGAGAGTGCAGACTTTTTTTTTTACAAGAGGTTCATTAGTTCCTGTAGATGTCGATGAGTTTTCTTTTGGATAAAAGCCAATTGTCTATGCACTGGGTAAATCGAGGAAAGGATTGCTGCCCAAAAGGAGGATTCCTGCCTGGTTTTTTTTTTGGTGGGTTTTTTTGTTGTTGTTGGTTTGGGGTTTTTTTTTTATTTGTTTTGGGATTTAGTTTTATTTTTCTTGTAATTTGCTAAACAGAATTGGTTTAGAGGGCAATTTAGTTCAGGATAGGATCTGTGGAGCTTTGCAGAAGGGGAATTTGGCATTTTTCCAGCTGCTCTGTTTGAGCTGTGGATTAAGTGCTTGGCCTAGATCCAGCAGAGCTCTGCCTTCTCAGTGTCAGCACGAGGCCAGAAGTGCTGATCTCAGTGCAGTGGAGATGAGTTTCCCTTTCCTGAGCTGCACGTGTCCTGCACCGACACAGAGTAGTGAGCCCCAGCGATACGCTTACATGGATACTGGGATATTATCCTACTTCCCTAATCCCTGTTTTCTTGCTTTCAGGATTGTGAGCGTGAAGGAGACTCGGCTGACAAGTCTTGTGGCAAACTTCTTGGTTGGTCTCTCGCTCCTGCTCCTCCCATTCCCTCTCCAATGGATCCCAAAGCCAGTCCTCTATGGCCTCTTCCTCTATATCGCGTTGACCTCCATTGATGGTAACCAGCTCTTTGAAAGGGTGGCTCTCCTGCTCAAAGAACAGGTACACAGACTGGGGCACCAGCCTGGTGGAACAGAGAAGGAAATTGTATTTACAACCTTGACACCAAGCTGTGTCAGGAGCTAACATGGAAAACTGCTGGTGTTGGGGTTATCCCCAAAACTCATGTTCTCAAGAGGCTGATTTCCAGCTCCAACATGCACTTTGCATATCCTTTCTGTGGAAAGAAGGAGTGGAACTTGGTGGTCTCTAGTTGAGACTGGCTGTCACTGAGACACGAGCAAGAGAAGTCTTTTCCATTAAAGTGGACAGATGAGTGGGAGACGACACTGACAGACAGTGTCAGACAACAAAAGCAGCGTGGTTATCGTTAGGTTAAAAACAGGTGGTAGCTGAGCTGGTCATAAATTGCACTGCATCTCATCTGTCTTTCAAATTCTGCACAAATTGCCTTCTGTTTTTCTCTGGCACAAAAGCATTTGAGCTTTCTTGTTCAGAGTGATGTCTCAGATATAATCCTTCTTTTTTGTTTTTTTTTTTCAATCTACTAAGAATTGCTGGAAGCCAGTTCTCTAGAGGCAAAGATGAGTGTATGGATGGAGCCAGGATAGCTGCTACCAGTGATGACACCCCCTAAACTGTGTAGCTTGTAAACAAAAAATATATTCAAACAATGCCTTTTTAGAAAACCAACTGTACAAACTGTTGCTCACTGAACATAGGGTGTTTGTAGGTTTTAAAAACCCACTGTGATGTCGAGACAGCTGCACTTCAAAAACAATTACATGCACTTCAAAAGCAATTCTTAAAAGTATTAGAAAACCATCTGCATTTTGTCAGTAAATGGTGATCTTTAATTTCCCCAACAAAACTTTGAGAACAGGTAATTTTTTGTTGTTTTCTACACTTTCGTTTTGACTTGTGTGAAATATCACGAGAGAGGATTTTAAACTCAAAATGAAATTACCTGCATTATTGAAATGCTTCTGATGTGGGATGAAAACGAATCTGGAAGATCTGTATTCAAGCCATCTCTATTACAAGAGGTGTTAGCTTGCGGTGTAGGCGGTATCTGGGAGTGATAACAAGTCTCCAGCTCTCTTATATAACAAGGGTCAAGAGATTAATAAGCCCAACATTTGGCTCTGCATCTCTACTAATGTATCTTGATCTCTAATATTACATCCCAGAGGTTAAAACTCTGAAATCCAGGTAAAGATTACATTTGTCATGTCAATTTTTGAATGAGGATTGAATGGTAACTGATAGATGTGGAATATTACTTCTGGGCTTAGTACAAATTATGTGTGGAATTTTCCAAGCTTTGGTTTGGGAAAATCAAAGAAGTATTCTCAAATATGGAGATTTCCCTTTTCTGGAAACCTTTTAATGAGTCATGGCACAATTTGAAATCCATTGAGTCTGTATCAGTGCCAGCAGACAGTCGCTCATACTCTTCATTGATGTATAGACAGTGAGTCAAAGCTTGTGCTCAGACATGAGCAAGTAACTGTCAAAAGAAACCACGAGTGATATTTAGTCTATTAATGTCTTTTTTTTTTCCTCTTCTTTCTCAAAAAATGAATAGTTTTATATGAATTGAGAAAATCACTGTAGTCTAAGTACAGCCGCTTCCCACACCTCCCCAGTCTCATCTTCTGGTCTTCCTCTACTGGGGTTTGGCCAAGATAATGGAACACCACCAGGGACAAGCATCTAGTCTGATCAGTAGAGGACAGTAGGCTATAAAATAATTAGGAATTTGGTTTCAGATGGAGAAACCATCCAGAAGTAACAACACCCGAATGTATCTGCTTACCATCGGCCCCTTGCACACCATCACAGGCACTTCACGTGTTGCTGTAAAGCCCTGATAATCCTCCTCAGGGGAATCTCATTATTGTACTTATCAAGATATTTTATTGCACTCCAGATGCTCCTAAAGGCAATCTTGTCTGTGTGGTGTGTCTTGTCTTCCCCAGATTTCTAGTGCCCAGTCATCTTCTGTGTGTTGCTGCCAATGTTGTGGTTTAAGGCAATTCCTTTAACCCTACAGATCCTGCCTCCAGCTGTTGAACCTGTTAAGGACTCTGATGTTGATGCACTTTCTGTGTGTGTGTGTATAAACTGATGATTTCCTTAAAACCCTTGTGTTCAAAAGCCCCTGACACATTCTGCAGTCACAAGTCCAGGTTGCTGCATCTCTAATGTGCAATTCTTCTCTTCCCAGACTGCTTATCCTCCGACACATTACATCCGCCGAGTGCCCCAGAGGAAGATCCACTATTTCACAGGCTTGCAGGTCCTGCAGCTCCTCATCCTCTGTGGTTTTGGCATGTCACCATTGCCCTACATGAAGATGATCTTCCCACTCATCATGATAGGAATGATCCCAATCAGGTATGAAGCTCTTGCAGGCTAAGCTTGGCTGTCTCTCTTTCCTGTCTCCTATGCCTTTTGTCTGCAGGCTTCAACTGCAGGAAGTCTGAGTGGTCTAGAAGGGCACCTGGTACTTTCCTGAGTAGCCAGGTCCTAGAAGTGGGTGCTGGTGACCTCTTCCTCACCAGTTGCTCAGGCTTGAGGCAGGATAGTGCAGAGAGCCTGTGATTTCATTGGTGCTGGCTGTTGTGCAAGGGGTTCTGGGCTGGCAGGTACATTTCTTACAGGTAGGAGAGAGACAAATAAGTCTCCTTTTGCAGTCTGTGAGATGCCTGATCTTCCTGAGGAGCTGTAGTCTGAGCCTTCCCTGAGTCTGAGGCATTTGATAATGTTCCTTTCTGTTTTTCAATTTGATTTCCTGAGACTTGGGCTCAGAGCAGAGCTAGAAACTTGTCCTAAGAGGAATCCTTATCTCTTGTCCAGTGCTGTGGTGACCTTACAGGTGACCTGCATTGCTGAATGACTTTTCAAATGATCAGTTAGGTCAAACTGGCCACATTTAGTCTTAAAATGTATCTTTAAAACTGAGAGGACCCTGCAATATCTTGCAGTCTTGAGAGAGAACAATTGAGAAATTTAACTAATTTCTTTCTTGATGTTCATTACCAGTGACTGCCCATCATTCTCCAGTTAAATCATTCATGTTCTCCATCCTTTGGATATAATGAGAAGCCATAATAAGATCTTGGAAGGAACAGATTTGTTTCCAGTCTGCTTGATTATTTTTAGGCCAATATGGCATCCAGTGATATCTGGTTGTCTTTGAGCTTGCAGTCTCAGAGATTTTCTATCTGATCTTAGTTCAGGGCTACCAATGTGATAATCTGCAAAGGCAGCTATTGTGGTGTTTTCCTTGGGTGATAAAGATGCATCCAGTTCTTTCTGAAATAAAAGCAAATGTCAAAACTACTGTGGCTTTCAACGGGATCGGGTTAGAGCTATTTGGATTAGATTTTTAAAGATAAACAAAATCTTGGAAAACACTGAAATTATTGTTTTTATGGTAAGAGTCTCTCACTCACCCTTCACATAAGTGTCACTTTGGATGACTGGTTAAGTGGTTGGTAAATGCTTCAGCTGTGTGCAGTGCTGGTTGAGTGACTCTTGTGGGAATTGCAAGTCTCTGCACAGAGCAGCTCAGTAGAGAAAAGAAAACGTGGGACACTCTGCCAACCATTCAAGTATCACACATAGTGTAATAACCTTAAATTAGTGTGGAGAGGTGCTGTCAAAGAACCTGGTTTTGTAATAAGAGCTAGATAATTTAATGGTGCAAATATATCTTCTTTTGAGTAAATAAGATACTGTCATCTTATACTAGCTCTGTTACAAACTTGTTTCTCTTTCCACAGCAGCTTTTTCTAGTAGCTGGATAATCAGCCCTGCTGCTCAGGAGCTGATGGTGCTACCTGGCACAACAGAGAAGTTTGCCCTTGGCTTTCCTTTCTCTGATATCTTTTGCCTTCCTATAGCTTCTGTGGACTCCAGACAAGAAGGCAGCACCATGATGCATGAGCTCTGTAGTTAACAATGACTCTTTCACAAAGATTTGGCACTCTAAATAGATGAGACAGAGAAGAAGAAATGAAATATCTTTTCTCCTTCCCTTTTTTTTTTTAAGTGAAGGAAGGAAGAGCAGATGGGAGAGTAGCCAGGGGTCAAAGTCAAGAATCAAACCCAGATGAGTGAGTCATGGCTCAGTGTCCCATCCAGAAAACCAGCCATGATACTTGTCTGCCTCGAAGCCACATTTCACAGAATCACAGAATTGCCTAGATTGGAAAAGACCTTTAAGATCAGGAAGTCCAATCATTAACCTCATGCTGACAACACTTCCATCTATCCGACAGCATTAGACGTATGATTTGCATTGTCAGTGGTGAGGGACCATCTTTTCCCACTGGTGTAGTGTTAATGTGAAAGATAATGGATTTCAAGGGCTTCTTATTCTTGCAGTGGAGAACAGCCTGTTGGGAGAAAATGTGATCTTTTTTAATATCCCCTGTTCCTGGCTTTGATTCAGAGCTTTGGGTTAACTAGTTTTTGGTTACACTCTAATCCTTGCTCTGGGGAATACTGAGGTTAAGGTTACTTGGAGAGGAAGAATCTTCTTTCCAAGTTTTCTGTGATGCTTATCTCTGCTCCCATGGCTCTCAAGCATTTTATTTCATGACAAGTCTTTTTAAGCAGATCCTGGTACTTCTCAGTAGTAAATGCTGTTTGGGATCTCTTGCATAGCTATTGAAAAGGCCCTTCCAAGTCTTAAACTGACTTCCTAGTTCTTTGTGCCTTATTTTAACAGCTGAAGAATAGCTTCCTTGTTGAGCAAGGAAAAGTAATAAACTAAATATGCAGTAGGATTTAATGAGAGCAACTTCATTGCATGTTTTTACAGTACCTTGCCTTCCTCATCGAAGTACCTTAATTCATGAGATGTTCTTGCAAACAAATTAATGAAAAACAAAAGACAGTTACTGTCTCCATGATGTAGTGGAAACCAGGAAGGGATGGAGGAATGAACATCACAGCCCTGCTTAGCCTCTTGACAAGGTCTCCAGTCTTGCTGATATATTTGGTACCTCTCTAACACCAAAGCTTCAGGAATGTCTATTAAAGCTTCTTTGTGGGAGAGCTGAAAGAAGTGATCTGGGGTACTTGGAGAACTGAGGAAGAGCAAGACATGGCCTGCCTACGTGGGTGTTTGAGCCAGCCCTGTAAATTCAGAGGAGCATTTCTCCAGTGAGCTCTCCAGTGTTGTGATGAGTGTAAGGTTGCATCAGGTGGGGTTTGTGTGTTGGGAAACTATAAGGAAAATGGTGAAGAAAGTAGAAACTAGAAGTAAATGGTGATTCTTGGCAAAGTAACTCATCTGGTAGCAAACTGGAGGCAACGGGAAGCTTTTGGCTGCCTCCCCAGCACAAACCAGGAGCGTAGCTGTGGGTCAGGTGAAATGGTACATTTTTGTAAGCACCTGCAAGGCTTTGTGGTGACAGAATGCTCTAGGAAAGGGACTTTCCTCTTCAACTGAATTGAGGTGGCTTCTTTCAGGAGGAGCTCTGCACTGTTATTCCTATAAATGTTGTATTTACTTGCAGGATTGGTTGTTTTTACTTTCTCCCACTTCATCTGCATTAACTGCTTGAAAGAGTCCAGCACAGAGCCACCAAGATGATGGAGTGGAGCACCTCCCTGATGAGGAAAGGCTGAGGGAGCTGGGGCTCTTTAGCTTGGAGAAGAGGAGACTGAGGGGTGACCTCATTAATGTTTATAAATATGTTAAGGGCGAATGTCAGTTGGATGGAGCCAGGCTCTTCTCAGTGATGCCCAATGGTAGGACAAGGGGCAATGGGTGTGAGCTGGAACACAGGAGGTTCCGCTTAAACTTGAGAAGAAACTTCTTTACAGTGAGGGTGACAGAGCCCTGGGACAGGCTGCCCAGAGAGGTTGTGGAGTCTCCTTCTCTGGAGACATTCAAAACCTGCCTGGCGGCCTTTCTATGTGATCTCATTTAGGTTCCTGCTCCGGCAGGGGGATTGGACTGGATGATCTTTCGAGGTCCCTTCCAATCTCTGACATGATTCTGTGATCTCCGCTTCAGCTGAGTGACTGTTTTATGCATGGCCATGGACAAACTCAACTGGGAGTCTTGGGACAGGCAAACAAAATGTTACCTGAATAAAAACAAGCACTAATGCTATCTCTCTGGTTCAATCTTAGGTATAACCTGCTCCCTAGGATCATTGAAGCCAAGTACTTGGATGCTATGGATGCAGAGCACTAAACGGGGTCCCCCCGCACACAGAGCAGCGAGGACAGCTCTTTCAGAGTTGGAAGGCAGCTTTGCCGAGGCGTAGAACAATTTATCTGCAGTTCTTTTCTTTCACCACTTTCTTTCTGCTCTCCTATGGCGTTGGTAATGCACACACCTATCAAAGACCAATTGAGCGTTGAAGTGTCAGACCAAAACAGCCTTGGACTTGGGAGGCCGATGCTCTTTGGAGTTGTGAGGCAAGCAAGCTTTATGGAAATGCTACTTTCTACATCCCAAAACTGGAAACCCCAAAGATCAGCATGTCCGTATGGTTGGAGCATGGGTCCTCAGAGTTGTCACGTGTTCCCTTGTTTGAGGGGTGGGGGGAAATCTCTTTTTATGCACCACGTCCCTTTCTTCCAAAACACTATAAGGACAACTGACCCTTCTTTTACAGAATGACAGTCCCGTTCTGGCCTTTGAATTAAATTTCCTGTGCATCCAGTATTCCCAAATTGGTATTCTGGGTGGGGTGGCCTCATGTTAAACCACTGATGTCAGCAGAGATGTCTGGCCATCTCTTCAGATTAGCAGGGTTGGAAACAGATTTAATTTATAATGATACAATCTCCATCTTTGGATGAATATTTAATTCCTACAAATGAGCTGGAAATGTGTAGAGGTTGAGCTCGCGTGGTGATGTTGATGAAACCACATCTGGGTCTAAGCTATTTGGGAATTATTTTGGATCTTTTTACTATTACTTCTCAGTAATCAAATACAGAAGTGTAGTTTTGCACAACTGCAACGTTCTTGCTTGCACCCGGAGTCAGATACTGAAACTTGTCAAAGGGCAGTTGCGTTAATGATTGCATATACATATGTACAGTAGTGCCTATGTGTACATATATACATATGGATTTGTGTATATATTTTGCATAGATATACAAATAGGCCTGATTCTTTCAAAATATCAAAAGTGTTTTGTGCAGTCAGTGTTACCTGTGAAGTCTTGACCATATACTTGTTCTTTGCTTCAGTGCTGCTTTTTCTCATTTGAGATACAGTCACTTTTTTTTCCTTTGGAAGCTGCTCGGTTACTGGTTTTGTTCATGTGTTGCTTTATTCAAGATGTTCCTTTGCTTTCTTCTTCCCATAGCTTGAGACCTTCATCATTCTGTCTTAATGCTCCAACATGTGAATTTTGCATTTAATTTTAATGTACAGCATGCAATGAAAGTTTTCCTCTTTCACCTAATCAATATTTGTTGGTCAGTTCATTGTTTCTGTTTTGTAGCTAATCTCCAGTTTTCCCCCCCCAACTCCCAGACATTATATTATATTTCTGGATGAATCTAACTTCTGCTGTCTTTTATATTTCAGTTTATTTAATTTTGCTTGTACTATGGTCAGTTTTCTTATTTGGAGTACTGTGAAACAAGCTGCCCTTTAGTTCAGTGCTTGCCCTTTGCTGCACCCTACAGATCACAGGTAAAGTGTTAAGAAAAATGTGGACTTCTGAAGGCAAATGAACTTTCAAAAGAGTAGAAATGCAGGGAAAAGTATAATACAAAATGAAATGCAAATACATTCTTGGCACAGAGAAGTGTTGCTTACTAAATGGCTTGGCCAGTAAATGGTGCAGAGTTTTTATCAGCACATGCCCTACGGATTGGGTGTTCCTTTGCATGATGAGGAAGACCAACTCTATAACGAGGGAGGAAGGCATTGGGTAACAAAGCTCCTGTGCTGAAACTAAGCCAGACTCAAGCCACTGCAGATTTGGTGTATTTGCACTAAATATCAGATGGATTTCATCTTAATGTAGCTGCCTATGGCTTTTAAAACATGTATGAAAAACTAGATTTTTATTTTCTTATGAAACCCTTCATCTTCATATTGATACTTGATGGAGGAGAGGAGTAAGAGTGTTCCCAAGAACGTGGCTGTGGTTTCTACATCCCCAAACAATCACAGGGGAAAGCCCTCAGCTTAGCAAGTAAAACATTGTGTGACCTTGAAAGCATGACCTTCATGTTGTACCAACCAACTCTTGTGGGACTGCTGAGAAGTCTCAGGGTCAGGATGACCACCCTAGTACATCAAAGCAGGTAATGCCACCTATTTGGCTTTCAGTCATTCTTAGAGGCAGCAGGGGTAACTCCTGCTGTGTCTGATCAGTGGCATGACAGCAGGTATAAATCCATGCATGGTTTCTGACCACCTTTGTCAATATTTCCTGGCTTTTGAGTCATTTCTGTGGTGAGATCACTAAGAGCTGTTGCTAAGGTCTACACGTAGAAACGGGACAAACAGTCAACAAACAGGATTTCGGGGCAGTGCAAAGGTGGAGGTGGTAAAAGTATGTCTGATCTTCAGTCAACAGCAAAAGAGCAGGTGACAGCAAACAGTTCAGGACCTGTTGTAAGACAGGGAGTGCAAAGGCCTGATGATGCTGAAGTAACATGCTTTTCTCCTAGATGTCAAAAGATTTAACCAAAGGTAGAATGAAAAACATCATCCTGTGGTTGATGCAGCTATTAAACGCACGTGTCCTGGGGTTGCATTTCTGGTGTCTCAGCTCTTGGCAGGAAGAAGTCACTCTGTGAGCTGTTTTAAATCATATCGTAGATGCTGTGGCTGGTGGAAGGACATGATGTGCACAGGGGAATGTGGCTCTGGTCTTCTTTGAGGAAGAGGAGAGGCCCTGGGTGAAATTTCCTCCAGCCCAGAGCATGGTGGGGTGAACTGGCATGCAGGTCTTGCCAGAGGAAATAGTTTTGAGATGTGCCCTCCATCCCTCCCACTTAGAAGGACCAAAAATATCCCCGTTTAAAGCCTCTTTGAAAACATCGATTTCAGATAGTGCCAAATGTTACTAACTGAGATAATTTAAAATCCAAATAGCTTGGAGGGGTTAAATATCCATCACAACTCTTGTTTATATGTTTTATCGCTGTTGCTTTACCAGTATGACTTTAGTGTTTGTGTTTTCTTTGTAGTATCAATAGGATTCACTTTCACAGGTTTTTCTTCTGAGGGAAGTCAGAGGCCAAAGAATCAACTGATGGGAAATTGGCACAACTTGGGGAAAGAAGTTGTGCTGGCTTAGACTGGTTGAACATTTGGACCCATGTCTCAATATATGGGTAGAAGGAGGATGTGAGACTTGAGGCCTCCTAAGGGGTTGTAATAATCCTTTTTTTCATGCAAATACCTTTTCTCTTCTTGTTTGCTTCTGGTTTTGCTGACTTAAGTGCAGGTGTTTCCAAGAAGTAGGTTAACTAGGGAAGGAGAGTTTGTTCAAAATTGATTGAGCACTTTAATACTTCTGTGAAGGTTAAGACAATTAGAATGTAAAAGAAGTTTTATTATAAGCTCTTTATATACGCACAATGCTATGTATAACTGTTGCCAAAGAACTGGGTTTGAAAGATGTTGATAGCTATTAAGAGAGTCCATGGTGTTCAGCTGGAACCATAAGATAGTAAAAAGCTTCTGAAACGAGTGGATTTTGGAAGTTACCTTTTGACAGCTGCCAAAACGATCAGAAACTGAGGACAGAATAAACTTCTACTCTCAAACTTGTAGTTTTTGATCCTCGCGTTGAATGTAGGAGCTAGAAGTTAGCTTGACAATTAAAATTAGAGATATACCTGAATAGTTTTGTTGGTCTGAGACTTATTTTGTTGCCTTCAAAAATACTGTTGACACACTATGTATGGAAATAGATGTGTTTATCCACGTAATTTAAGGAAAGTTGGTGAAAACATGGACTGCTGAACAGGCAGCACAGCACTTTCTAGAGTGATTATGAAGCAAAGCTGACAACTTCACTAGCAACAATCCCTAAATTCTCTGGTATCAACATTTGAAGCAAATAATAAATGTCAAGTTCTACTTGGATATGCATCAGTGCATTGCTGCGAAAGGATGGGGATGGAGTAAATGAATTGAACTGGTTTGCTTCAGAACTGCCATCTGGTGAAATGCTTCAAGATGAGCCCAGCAACTATGGGATATGATACACCCTTCCTGGTGACCTGTGTGAACTGGGACGCTCTGAAAACAAATACGGTATCTGATCATGTTTCCATAGACTGTAGGGCAAACAGTTCTCCCCAAAAAGTCCACATCCCCAGCTGTACCAAAAGACTTGAAACTGTTTGTAAACTTCTGCATCTCGTATTTGGCTGCTTTAGAAACTGGGGGGGAACCGTGTTCTGTGGACACTCTTTGAAGGAACATAAAGTTGGTCAAAGCTGGAGAATGATTATGGGCAGGAGGGAAGGTTTGGTTTTGTTGGTTTTTGGGGTTTTTGTGGGTTTTTTTTCTTGTTTTTTTTCTTTCTTGTGGAGTTCTCAGCAACAAAAAAGAAGCCATCTCACCAAAAGCACCTACCACTTTCTAGTCTGTGTCCCACTACACAAGTATCTACACTATCTGTTGGCACGTGTTCATGTTACTCCTTGATCAAGTCTTCTTTTTCTTGTTCATTGTATTCTGTATCTGCCCTTTGTAGTGTTTCTACCTGCCTGGAAGTTTAACAGGTAGAATCAGGGTTGGCTTAAGCTCATTTTATGTGTCCATCCTCCCAAAACTTCAGTGCAAGCAGTTTTCTCTGTCATCTCCTGACCCAGCTCTTCTCTGGAAGTCGGCTCTAGCATCCCCACTGTGGAAATGTTGCCGAAGTGCTGAGTGGGTATTTTTCTCTGGAGAACTCAAGCCTGTGTCTGAGCAGCAGAGTGGCACTGACTGCTCCCTCGGGGCTCACTTTGCCACAATACATAATTACGAAGGATTCGTAATTGTCCTACAGTTGCACTGTCTTCTGCATCTCTTTAGACAATTACTTTATGGCGCAGTGTTCCAGTTGGGTTGTCCTTTCATCTGTCAAGCTTCCAAAATGACTTAAATAGCCATAATGGGATGGGTTTGCCCCATTTTCTATCTGCGCTGAGGCTTGTGGATGTGTGATGTTAGAAGAGAATAGTCTTCTCTAATTGTTTTCATATCTAATTAAGGCGTTTAAGTACCAAACCCTGTCCATTACACTACTGGCTGCGGATCTGGTTGCAAAGAGCAAATCATCAATATTGTGTAAAGAGCAGACAGATGAGGGAGTTGCTGGGTACATGCTTTAGAAATACAAATTAGCACTTTCCTCTTCAGCTTTTCTGTGTTTTCCTTTCAAACTAAGACAATCTTTGGCTTGTGTCTGTCTTTCCCTTGTAGAAAAACTCTGCCTGAGCTTGGATCGCTTGGCACTGTTCTGATGTCGCATTAAATATTAAGAATGTGCCCTGGGGGAGATGCTGCCTTCTGCTCCCCATCTGCATCTCTGCTGCAAAGAGCTGCTGCCTTGGAAAGCTGAGGGTTGCTCTTGGAGCAGAAGAGGGGGATGCACATGGCATCTCAGTTGGTCATCTGTGTGACAAATCCTTGCTGCTGTGAAAGCTCTCAGTATCCCTCAGCCACAGGTGGGACTCCTAAAGGTGAACAAATGGCAAAGAGTTGGAAAAAAAAAAAAAACCAACCATTTGCAATTAAAAATTCTTTCCCTCTTGACCTGAGCTATGCTGGCTTTTTGCTCTTAGCATTAAAAAAAAAATGATAATAATTAAATAAAAACCCCTCTTTGGCAGTAAAATACTTGTTATTTGATCAGAGTTTTGCAGAAAATGAGCATCTCAAATTCAGCAGCTGGAGTATCAGTTTTGGTGCCTGGGGGGGCTTGCTGAAGGGCATGGAAGAAGCGTGCCGAGACAGCGATCGTTGCTGATGGGCACAGCAAGAACTGGGCACGCTTCTTCCAGGCATTGAATCTAGATAAGTTTCACGTGGTTGGATGACTTAAATGTTTTCTGCAAGCATCCATGTGAGTGATGACAAGGTAACATGGTGTCTCCCAGGTGTAGCTGGAGCAGAAGACGCGGCCCTTGGTGCTGTGAGAGATGGCATCTCCAGTTTTGCAGGTGATCTCTTTTCAGGAGGTGGTTGATTGACATCTGAGTGACACGACTGAGCTCATGCAGTGTATCCTCTTCTCCATGAACTGCTGACCTTGGGAGCTGTGTTACCCACCTTTCTATTATTTAAAGCATCTAGCTATAGCATCCACTTATTTCTGAACTTCTCAAATTTGGAACTAGAGCCACCAGTTTCAAACTGCATTCCCAGCAGGGTCCCAGCCTGCATAAAAAGGTCTTTTAAGTGATTCACATCATTATTGTGGAGCTTCCTTTGCCTGCCCAGGTGTTAGCAGCTACCTCCCATCTCCAAGACTTCTAATGCCAAAGTCTAAGCAGGAGCTTGGTTTGAAGTACCCACGTCTGGAAGCTGTGACTGCTGGGGATGTGCATGGGATGTGTCCATTCCTGGCAGGTGCTGGACTGTGATCTGAAGTGCCCAGCAGGTTTAAGTGGATCTATTCCCATGGGAGAAAGGATGATTCAATTACAAAGCACAGCAGCTGCTGGAAAATGAGAAGCTTATTGTGCTGTTGACCCTTTGAGAATTTTAACCTCTTGCATTTGGCAGAGCAGGTCTGATTTAATAAGTAAAGTGGCTTAGTGCTCTGTTATTTTCAGAAGTGGGTAGCCCCTCTGTTCTCCCTCTTCTCTTTATTGATGTGAAGTTGTACCTCGTTCCCACACAGATGTTACCCAGAAAGCAGGAATTCACACAGAATCATAGTGATTGGAAAGACCTTTGAGATCAGAGTCCAACCATCAACCCAACACTACCAATTCCACCTCTAAACCATGTCCCTGAGCACCTCATCTACCCATCTGTTACATTCCACCAGGGAAGGTGACTCCACCACCTCGCTGGGCAGCCTGTTCCAATGCCCGACTAACCTTTTGGTGGTATTCTTACTAAAGACAAAAAACCCAACTTATTTCTCCAAAGTATGTGCAAACCAACCCCCCCCTCCCCTTTGATCTGACCTGAGAATGGGGTTGTATCTTAAATACTCCCTCATTTCCCCCTCCTGCTTTCCTGGGAGGGAGCATAGATGCAAGATAAGCTCCAAGGAGAGGTGATTTAAGAAGAGAAACCTTCCTGAGGCAGAGCCAGCTCATCTCAAATCCTTCATCCCACTTCAGTGCAGGCAAATGCTAGCAGAGTTGCTTGGCTGGGGTGTTCTGCAGCATACCAGGAGAAGACCAAGCGGTGGGTTCATTTTTTCAATGTGTCACATGGCATGTAACTGGTTAAATAATTTGTCTTTGGTGACCAGGAGGTTTCTATCACAGATTGCTGGGGAACTATTTTTAAGTGAGGGAAAGCACATGTTCCTGTTTTAGGGAGATACTGCCTATAGATATTGCACTTGCTAGATATGCTCTTCAAGCGCATGCCTCTATCTAGTGTGGATTTTACAGTGGATGATTTCTTTTTGATAAGAGTTGCTTGGGGAAGGGGAGGGAGGGAGAAGGGAATTCCTTTATTGTATAAGGAAGCTCTGTATTTAAAAAACAAAAAAAAAAAACAAAATAAAAAGAAATATACTGTTTATATATTTCTACTTTGTGCCTAATCAGTGTCCTTTATTTAACCTTCAGCTCCCAGCATTGCCTTGGATTTCTCTCCTAGTGCTGATGTGTGTGTTTTTCTGGTGACTGGTGAGGATCCCAGTAGCTGAAATCCCAGAATTGCCTTGATTGGAAAAGCCCTTTAAGGTCATCAAGTCCAACCATGAACCCAACACTGACAAGTCCCCTATGACTAACCCATGTCCCTCAGCACTGTGTCTACACGACTCTTCAATCCCTCCAGGGATGGGGACTCTACCACTGCCCTGGGCAACCCCTTCCAATGCCTGACAACCTTTGCAGCAAAGAAATTCTTCCTCACATCCAATACTTCTATAATCTCCAGTACTTGTAGTATTTGAGCATCTTAATTGTGAATGTATGGATGTGTGTTGTCTTACCTGTACCTTTTACCTGTTATGGTGCACTAAGAGCATCTAGACCTGGCTAGCATTGCTCTTGTTGCTCCAACTTCCTTGGCATCATCCAAACCAGAGCTGAGCCCAAAATCTAGTGAATTTTGTGTTATTTTCTCAGAATGATCAGTACTTGTAGTATTTGAGCATCTTAATTGTGAATGTATGGATGTGTGTTGTCTTACCTGTACCTTTTACCTGTTATGGTGCACTAAGAGCATCTAGACCTGGCTAGCATTGCTCTTGTTGCTCCAACTTCCTTGGCATCATCCAAACCAGAGCTGAGCCCAAAATCTAGTGAATTTTGTGTTATTTTCTCAGAATGATCCACTTCTCCAAGGAGTTCCTCCAGCTCCCTCTAGCCCATCAGCATCTTTGAGGAGCTCACTTTGCAGAAAAGAGGAGCTTTTTGCACGTCAACACAACCTGTGTGGGTCTGGTTGCAGACTCTGGCTCCTCTCAGATGATGCTAACTTGCTCCTTGCCTCCTGCCACCACATCATTCCATGTCCTGTGGGATTCACCCTCTACGCAGAGGGCCAGTTCTGGCCTCCATCAGCATGAGCTGCCCTAGAAGCAATGTTGGTGACCCTCTTTTTTTATATATATATATA
>NW_010315639.1:0-200 GCF_000700745.2 Antrostomus carolinensis
AAAAAAAAACAAAAACGGAGAAGAGAGAGAGAGAGCTCCTGTAGCGGCTTTACAGCAAGGGCGGGGAGGGGGCCAGGCAAAAGGAGAAACAGGGACTCCGGGAGGCGGAGACCCTTGGAGACTCCCCCGCTGGGGATCAATCGGTGCACATGGTGTAAATGAACAGGACACTGGAAGAACAAGTGTCCCCAAACGAGACT
>NW_010315639.1:559-773 GCF_000700745.2 Antrostomus carolinensis
TATTGGAGGCAGAAATAAGATCTTATTTGGAAAGGAAGGAATAGAATTTAAAGTGGGGGATGATCAGCTAATTGAGATTTTAAGTTTGGCCTTGGTAAGTCCCTCTGGAAAAAACACAGGTACTCAAAGAGATTCAGGATCAAGTATTCCCAGGAGTGTGGGCCACTGAAATATGGGCAAAGTAAAAACAGCTTCACCGATAGTAGTCACAATT